>NW_015112830.1:0-59678 GCF_001443285.1 Poecilia latipinna
ATGGTGATAATGGTGATGATGGCGATAATGGTGATGGTGATGATGGTGATAATGGTGATGATAATGGTGATGATGATGGTGATAATGGTGATGATGATGATGATGGTGATGGTGATAATGGTGATGATGATGATGATGGTGGTGATGGTGATGGTGATGATGGTGATAATGGTGATGATGATAATGATGGTGATGGTGATAATGGTGATGATGATGATGATGGTGATGATGATGGTGATTATGGTGATGATGATGGTGATGGTGATGATGGTGATGGTGATAATGGTGATAATGGTGATGATGATGATGGTGATGATGATGATGGTGATGGTGATAATGGTGATGATGGTGAAGGTGATGATGATGATGGTGATGGTGATAATGGTGATGATGATGATGATGGTGATGATGATGGTGATGATGGTGATGATGATGGTGATGATGATGATGGTGATGATGGTGATGATGATGATGGTGATGATGATGGTGATGATGATGATGGTGATGATGATGATGGTGATGATGGTGATGATGATGGTGATCATGGNGGATGGTTTCTTACTTTAGGTCACTACAAAATCAAACTGAGTCATGCTGAGCAAATCCAAGCAAAACTTAGTAACTCAGTAAAAACTTCACTCAAAAATGGACAAAGGTATGGACGTGCACGAAGCAAAGATTTTTTATTTATTTTTTATACTGAAATCTGACAAGTCAGCCGGTCCTGATGAGACAGGTGGCCAAATCCCTCAATCAACATCATGAGATCCACTGAAAGAGTTGGCTCCATGCCTGAACTCTCTGAGGTGTAGACCAGTGCAGGTCCAAAAGTACAAGCAAAGTCAGCTCCAAATTGCTCACAGCTTCATTAATGAGCCAAAGAGGTTTGGGAATTCTGCTCTGCGGAGCAGATGACTAAAAAACTGGCGGCTTTCTAGTCCGGAGGAGGAAGAATAAAGTATGTACAGCAAAAAAAGAGCACCAAAAAAATAGCAGTTTGTGTTTTAATTGGAGAAACGGCATGTTTGTTGATTTATCTGAATTGTTCCTGTTTGATTTGTTCATTGCAAACAGCTGCTAGTCGGAGCAACTGTGCAGTAGGTGGGAATAAAGGATGTGAGACGAAACAGCAGATTTAAAGGCCTGGCAGCAGGTTGATGGAAAACACAATGTGATGTTAAAACAATTAGGGAACGAGCCAAAGTGTTTCAGTAAAATTAGGCAGCTCCATCCACCCCATTGGTTCATAACTCAAGCGGTTGATGGAGAAGAAGATGGGTACAACCTGGGACAGGTGACTCATTCATTCATTACAAATAAACAAAAACTAGAACCTTTGTGGCTGTGAAATAAATGGCAAAATTTCATGCATTTGATCGAATCCAGCTTCAGATGGTTGTTTTGCAGTTGGATCTTGCACATCACTGATGGCGAGGGTCACGAAGAACGCCCTGAAACATGCGTGCTGCATACTCAAATAGTTTTCCTTTGATTCGGAAACATTGTTTTCTCGTGTTTGATGTAGAAACTGCACAAGGAGAATGATGAGAATATCAGGTAGATTCCTGGTTCTGTTGCTTCTTTTTCCTCCTTTTTTTGTTTTGGATTAAAGGTTGAGAAAATGTTACTTGACCTAGATTTTAGTTACAATACTCTTCAGTTGGACTACTCCCCATTATCGCTACGACGGCGTCATTTAGTTCTGTTAGCTGTCAATATTGTTTTACTGATGTCATTTTATGATTGCTATTTTTCCCAATTTAGCTTAAGATAGATTATTTTAGAGAATGAATATCTTTGCCTTCAGTGTCTGCTCGTCTTCTTCTCATCTGTCCTAGTCCAAGCCCTACTGTCACATCTAATTTCCTAATTTTTCCCCTTCCTCTGTTATCCCCACCTTCACATCATCGCCCCCTGCCTAATTTCCTCTTATCTCATCTTTCTCTTTTAATCGTCTCTTTCCCTCTTCACATTGTTCACCCCTATCCACACCGATCCTCTCTTGTGCTGAAACGGCATTTTATTCGGGAGGCAATTTGATTGCCATAGTGAAAAAAAATACCTCGTCATACATAAAATACACTTTTACAATTTTATTTGAATCATTTGAATTGTATTTTGCAAACTGAATTGTGTGCATTTACTTCATAACTTGTTTTGCTAATCTCATGATCAAATAATTCACATTTTAACATTTACATTTTCTAAAATGCGATTTATGTCAAAAAGCAAAGCTGAACATCCCACAATAAATATGTTTTTTTTTTGTAATGTCTAGAAATCCTCTTTTGTTTTACAATCTTGTTAAACCTTCTGCTTTTGCCCTTTGTCAACGTTTCAGTCCCAGAGAGTGAAACGACAAAGGAGCATTTGCACATTATTAAAGTTCCTTTCTCCAACCAGCATGAAAAGCGTTTACGTCTCCTGCTGAAACGAGGCTGATGGATTTGAAGGAAACAGTAAATGGATGGATGGCGCACGCTGTCAGTGCATTAGTATGTTGACGACAGGCTGGAGAGGCACACCCAGCATGTACGGTAATCACACAATGAGTTTAAGTGCCTCCACTCTGACACACGAACACTGCCGCTATCCGTCGCCCTCGGGTCTGAACACACACACACACACACACACACACACACACACACACAGAGGAAAGTTATTTACATTTTGAAGGATAATAGGAACCGAAGGCAGACAGACTCCTGCTGAGTATCTAAATGCATCTGGAAAATAGTGACGACAAATCATACAAAAAAAACAAACAAAAAACCAATGAAATGTAAATTAAAATCCATTTTGACGCTGTGCTGCCACAGACAAGTGAAAATATGATGCCTTTCAAAGAGTATTCATACACCATTAATGTTTCAATTTTTCTGATTAAACTTACAAATGTAAATCTTATTGTTTTTGTGTTAATACTATTGGATTCTTAATAGTGAAATGGAAAGAAAATTATATGTGTTTTTTTTCTTTAAACATTATTTACAAATTAAAGCCAGAAATGTGTTAAAAGCATTTATGAAGGGAATGGGGTTGTGATGTCACACCTCAGCTTTTTTTTTTTTTCCATTTTGGGGATTAAAATGGGTATTATAACTGGTTAGGACTTTGGGAGATTCACAGTTTTATCAGATAAGGTCTGAAGTTTATGTGCACTGAGGTAAAGGCCCCAGTATTTACCAAAGGACATAGTTTTGATTTGAAACAATGATTTTATTTTATTTTTTGTTTCGTTTTGCTCTCCATCTCATTTCCCTGCACAGAACTGGGAAAAGGGCTGTTGTTTATTCAGCTCCATTTACATGAAACATGTTCCAAAAAGTCTGGAAATGAACTGAGCACTTTTAAGACTAATAGCTCTAGAGATGAAGTCTTTAAATAGTTATTGTTTTGAATAACTATTTGTATTGCATTTTAATTATATAACTACTAATTAAAATGCTGAACTCCCTTGAAAAAGAGGTTTTTTAATCTCAGTGGGACTTTCCTGGTTAAATAGAGTAAAATAAGATTTGAAGGAAACAGAAAATTCCTCATTTCAAATTTACATAGTTTTTTTTTTTTTGCCAGCATTTGAAACAGGCAGTGGTAACCATCACTACGGTGCTTCAAAGTGATGGTGATAATAACACATTCCTCCATAAAGTTGTGACTGATGCTACGGCTTTAGCCTTAGCATCAGTGTTGAAACACCATTAATATCACAAATACACTAACTGTGAAAGCTGTGAGAGACGGACAGGATGTCATGTTGACCGGAAGCTAATTTGGACCCAATTAAACGTCTTATTTTGCCATGACCACAGGCTGTAGTCTCTTACTGGGGATAAATACAGCAGTCCTTCCCCGAGTTCTCACTCCACGTTCTCTTTCTTCTGTTTTTCTGTCACTGTGCCTCTCTGATTACCATTTGCAAAAAGAAAAAAAAAACAAAAAAACTGTTCAGTGGAATTGACAGGAAACCTCTAACAAGCCCAGAATCCAACACTGTACTGTTCAGCTTTGCAAAACCGTTCAAGCTCAGGACAATTCAATAAGGAATGTGTGAATATCAATGTTCAAGTTCTCAATCGTATTTAAGTCTAGACTTCATCTAGGCCAGTCTAGCACACGAGTGTACTTTGATTTGATTAAATTATAGTTTTGCTTACAATCATGCAACACGTCTCTGTTATTATCCAAATACAATTGGTGGTTAACCTGAAAATGTACTCATTAAAAACTTCCCAGTTCTTGCAAAAACCCTCAGCAAATATCAAATTAGATAAACAAAGGAAGCAGCTTCTCTATTACATACTTAATTTAAATGCTTTTGCTTAACTTTTGAAAACATTTAGTACAACCTAAACATCCTGATCCTTGATTAAAGAAAATATCTTTAAATTGATCAGAGGCATTTATTAGTCTCTTGCTGAAGGTGATAAAAGCAAATCACTGTTTGCCTAAACACCCCAACACGTCCTGATATCTATTGCAAACAGGGAGAGGATCTCTCCACTCACACAGCGCCACAACTGTCTGCAGCATCCAATTAATCTCCTGAGAAACAAAGCGAGGGCTTCTAATCAACACGGAGCAGGGAACAATCTACAGTACCACAAGCGTGGTGTTAGCAAGCAGATAAGGCAGATAAAGCTAGATGCGTTACTGACGAGCAGAAAATGTGATGCTGGTCGACTCCCGCACAGTGGTGCTGCCACTAACCACAGACAGAGACGATTAATAGCAGGGGATTTTACAGAGTTTCTGATGAGCACAAACATTTTATTATTTCAGGCAGTCTGTGAATACTGATCAAATCTGAAGTCATATTTGTTTCTAAAAATATATAGCCTCTGGTGGTAAAAAACTGACTAAACTCCGACAAACTACAGGGTGGGTGTTAGGTTTCCATACATAGAAAAAGTAAACATTGTATGCTGGATAACTGTTTTTATTTTTGTGGGACTCTGTGTAATCGCTGCATGTCTTGGACCACTTTGTGGTTGATCTGCAACATTTCCAGTTTTCTGGAACTTGCAAATAAGTTTAGCCACAGTGTCGTGTGTGTGAGACGCTCGTTCCATGTTTCCTGTTAAAGTTTCGTGCAACCATGAGACAGCTTCCCGATCCATCCATCAGCATAATTTCAGTTCTTTGCTCTTTTGTCAAACGCATCTTCTTGGGTATCTAAAATGTAAAAGAAATATACATTTTACATTCTCCTGTGTATGGAAACTTATGGCCCCACCCTGTACAGTTATTAGCCTTCCTGGTAAAGTCCCAAAAATAAATATTTTATTGTGGTAACATTGAGAGAAAAAAAAAATATATCCTCACTGGGATAAAAATCCCAGTGTTTTAATGAAATTACTGCTTTTACATTTATTTACCTCCCTTACTGTCCTGCTCAAATGAAACAGTGCAGCCAAATGGCTTGAATTATTTCTGAAATGAAATTAATTATCCTGAACTTTGTCTCAGTATCGTCACTTCAAGGGTTTACCGTCACATGTTACTTCTGTTCTTGGCGTAAATATTTATACATGCAGGTGTTTTTAAATGAGAAATGCTAGTTTATTTCAGCTTTTCTGAACTACCGTCTGTGTGACTTGAGTCCATGTTTTCAACACGACTTGAAAAAGATTTTCTGATTGAGCAAACATCCTCAGGGCAACTGGACTTGGCTGATCGACTCTCTGGGCTCTGGGAAAGTGGGTTCTGTGTACAAACAGCTGCGATTCGTCCTCCAGTTCATTATGGAGACAGAAAACAGGGAGGAAGATAAGAATCATCTTTGTGCGTGTGCTCAGCCACGCTAAAATTCAAATAAGTCGGAGCCTGCGGACGCGTGCGTAAAGGTTTCTGTCAGGAGTGACATTCCTACAGACTGCGGATCGATGTGGCAAATGGGAGCTTCTCTCTTCCTCCCCTCCCTCGCTCGCTCGCTCTTTGCCAGCCTCCTTTCATCCCGCTCTACCCCACCTCTCCCGGGACGAGAATTGCAAAATCAATAGAGCTAAATGGAGTTGCCACGGAAGCCATTGAGTGTCCTTACTAAGTGCAGCAGCTATAAAACCCCTCACTCCACTCTCCCCCTGTTTACCGCTCTCCTCATTCAACAATCTCCACTGCTCCTGTCCTCATTATTCCACACAAAGAAATACAGCAGCTCTAATTCATAGGTCACCCCTCGAATTTCAGAAACTCAAGGATAATGATAAGTAGCAGCGGTAAATCACTGGTGAGTCAGACGCAGAATTATTATGTAATAAAACATCTAAAAAAAGAAAGACGTACAGCTAGAGCTCAGTACGTAAGTCACAACATATAATGCTTGCCTTCATTATTCTTTTATGTACTCAGTACAAGTACATGTCCCTGCAATAAGGGCCGAGTAGCTATGTCTCTGTGGGGAGTTGGTAAAAAGGATTGATTCACTGGATTTCTACTCAACCGTCAGAGGAAATCAGGAAGAATAAAACGCAGGCCTTTTCATGTGTTTAAATGTATTAACAACAAATAATTAGACAAATTTTAGGACATTTAAGTAGACCAATGAAGTGGTTTTCACCAGAGATAAAAAGGTCTTTGAGGAGGAGAGACTGCTGTAAAGTCAGTGATTCAATCTGATTGGCTGTTTTTTTTTTTTTTTTTTTTCTGCACCAATTGTAATAACCCGCTCAAAGCGTTTAAAGCAACTGGATCTGATTTTACCCAATCAGCACCATTTGGCTCAATTTTGAAGGAAGCTACGATGTGAAGCTTTCCGGAAATGGCATGTAGAGCAAACAATCGTCCCTCACTGCAAAGAGAAAAGTGTGAATGGCATCTTCAGTGAATAAATTTGTGCTGGAAAATATAAAGGTTGCATGGCTCCTCTGCCTTATTTCCACTGGAGACTCTCAGAAATGGGCTAATTAGTACAAAAAGAAGCTGGATCATTTTATGTCAGCGACTGACAGCGGCTTGTTTCAAAACATGTAAAATAATATCAAAAGTAACAAGCAAGACTTTTTTTCTTTAATCTTCGAGTCCAAAAAACCCCCCAAAAAAACAACATACTTCCATGTAATAACAGCATAGTTTGTGCCTAAACAATGAGGAAAGTGATTTGGTGGAGAACTGAGGGAAAAGTGTCAAGTCTAATAAAAAAACCATCAACGGGAGGGAAAAAATATTTAAAATTTATGTTTAAAAAATCTGACCTAAGAGACGAATCATCCTTCAGTCGATCATCCTCTGTTTGCCAGGTTTTCATAGAACAGCAACATGGAGTCACCTGGTTTCTGTTATAACATTTTATATTTGTCACTATGTTAATAACTCTTGTATTGGTAATGGGATCAACTAAACAAACGGGAATGAACTTTGTCTTTGTGGAGAAGCTTTCTGCTGACACAACACAGGCTAACCCCTTTTATCTGACAGTTCATACAGAGGTGGTCTTTCCAAAAGACACACTTTTGTTTGAAAATGTTCATGTTCTGGACAAAAACTGGTGTAGACTTTTAAAACTCCGAAAGGGTGAACAGAAGCAAATTAAAAGGAAGTCTGAGTCCATAAAAATGGAGATCAAAACTGTTTATGATTAAACTATTTCAGGCACCAACCAGCGCTCTCGATCGTAGTAACTCGTCTCCGGATGAAGTTTCCGTATCCGACGCAATATTCAGCTAGAACATGAGCAAATGAAGACACACCCTATGCGGTTCTTGCCGTTTGTGTTTGATGTGTGAAATGTAAAAAGTGAAAGTAGTAATATGACAGAAAGCAAAAAAGAAAAAAAAAACATTTACAGAACAAATGACAAGAGAATAATATAACAGAGGAGAGGAGTCTGGAGGTTGTTTGCTCAGAAGGCTGCATTCTGCTGCTTGGATGGCATTTCTTTGTCACGTTCACCTCCAGAGGCTCCAGGGAAAAGAACAGCAGAATGAGAAAAACACTTTTTAATCTACCTTTGACCTAGATCAAACAAATGCCTGTTTGAATGATACACAGGAGGAAAAGGCATTTTGCTGAACCAGTGACCTGCAATAAACCTTTCTTGGTGAGAGCGAACAAACACTGCGACAGACAGTCCAGAGAATATACACTCTGCTGGTTAACTTCACATGAGAAATATGAATTTTTATTCCAAAATAAACTAAAACTAACTTGTAAAGGTATTAACACCCATTGATGCTTTTCTTGTTTTGTGAAATTGCAACCACATATTCGGTGTACTTCAATAGAGATTTTCTAAATTTGTCTCAAGTCTGAAAACTCTAAACAAAATCCAATGCTATTAACTCTCTTTAAAAGTAACCTAACTTATAAATAGAGTTAAACATTGTAAAATTAAAAATGTAAATCTAGGTTTGCTACATAATCATAATGAATAAAAAGCAAACAAGGATCCCAATAGACAGTTCAGAGGTAAAACTGTAGAGAAGCTGAAAGCAGGGTTTGGTTTTATAACAGTGTTGAAAGCTTTACACATTTCACAGAGCACTGTTATATCAGACAAAAAAATAAATGGATAGAGAACTGCGCGACCGCAAAACATGTCATCTACCGAAGCCGATAAGACAGGTAAGAAGAGCGTTAATCAGACAATTAACTCTGAAGGAGAGAGACTGTTGTTATTGATTTGTGGAATCATTAACTCCACAAATCTGACCTTTATGAATGAGTGAGAAAAGAAATAAAATCTACAAGTGTCCAGTTTAGACATTGTCACGAGCTCCATGGGGGACACGGCAGAGATGTTAGAGAAAGTGTGCCACTCAGATGAGACCGAAATGAAACTCGTTGGGACAAATTACACGTTCTAGGACAGTTTCACCATGCAGCACTAAGAAACACTCCTGCTGTGGGAAGGCACTTCTTCAGCAAGCACAGGAAAATGTATATGGAGCTAAATATCCCTGGAGAAAAAACTGTTAGCAGGTGCAAACAAATTGACACTGGGGTGGATGTTGACCTCCCTGCAGGATGATGATCCTACAGACACAAATCAGTAGTTTTTCTGTATACAAAAGTTGTTGTACACAAAAAAATCTCCATCTGATCCGATTATCCTTGAGGTATTGTGCATAGAGAAACTGTAGGGCAAAAAAACAGATGTGCAAAAGTGGAAGTAAGATGCCCTAAATGCGTTGCAGCTACAAATCCATGAAACACTGTTCAAATTTTTATCTGCAAGACAAACTTTGAAAATGATGGATCGTTTTGCATTCACTCCACATTATGCATTTTGGTCTATCACATATAATCCTAATAAAATATACACAAGTTTGTGCTTTGTAGCACATCAAAATTTGAATAGGTTCAAAGAGCACACATAGCTGCTAATCAAGAATCCAAGGTGAAACTCTGGTTTGCAAAACCTTATCACGCAAACAGAAAAGCAAAAAATATCTTTCCTACACGTGCATAATAAGCATCCCGAGAGAAACCAAACAAATCAAGTTTTTAACAGTATTCAAACCATCACACTTAAGCAAACCAAGTAGTAGGAGTATGCAATTGCTATACAGGAGACTTTATCAACTCATTTAAATGTAAACAGTAGAGAATTTATCTGCTCAGTAATTTCTTGGAAAGTTCAAATAAATCTTTAACGTTGGCAGCTCTGCCACGGCGCACCGTCCGCTGCAACGGCGTGAAGAAATGAAGCCAAAGCAGATGCCAAGTCAGAGGACAAAACTCCAGGAAAACTGCCTGCACTGCAACTCCTTTCTTACGCAAGAGAGGCACGGTGCAACATTTGATGGCTTCTTTGTAACCTTCCATAGCTGGTGAGACAACATGATGTGATGCAATGTGCTTTCTCTTAAAAAGGGCTCTAAAGAACGGAAACCGAAAGCTCCACTGCGCAGCGGTTCAAAAACGTCCCAGGTAAATGAAAGATAGCAGCGATCCGCTGCTGGGAGAGCCATTAACCAGAGCTAAATAGACTTTCCGCTCTTGATGTGTGTGTGTGTGTTTTAACTTGTAACGTGGGGGTGTCTGCTGCTCTCTTATCTCCCGCCAGGAGAGGAAGAAAGTGATGGAAGGCCTCTGGTAATTAGAGGGGAAAGCGTTTCCCTTCACTACACAAATAGCGATAGCCCTTCACTTGCTGAAGAGAATCACCCTTGGTTTGAGACTGCAGTCAGATGGGGTGCAGACAAGCCTACACACACACACACACACACACACACACACACACACCCTCCTCACCTGCTCCAGCTTCCAGTGGAACTCAGCGGGTCGGAAAGTGTCAATCTGCGTGAAATCTCTCCTGAGCAGGAACACCAGGCGGCAGTTGTGAACATACAGAGAGTAGTGGTGGCGGTTCATCTCTGCACACACACAGCACACGGGGAAAACAATCATTATGTGCAAAGTAAAACGGAATGCATGCTCATTTTCTGAATCCTCAAGAAAACAAGTCCTCCAAATGAATACTCTTTTTCACTTGACGACTTCTTTACAGTGAAGCCTGCCTAAGAGATCATTAAACGCTTTCAGAAGAGGGGTTTATTTCTCAGAACTCCCCAGTGATTAGCCAATGCTTGTTCTTATATGTCAGAAATATAATCTTTTTGTGAAAAAAAAAAAACAAGCTTTGCTTTAAAGTTCAAAAACACCCATTTTCAAGCAAATAAGCCATCTGTTAGAAAATGCAGATGGTCTGTGTTGTCTAAATGTTTAATTATGTGTTTTAAGCTGTAGCATCCAGATATGAAGAAGGCAGAAAAGTTGCAGAGGACTTGTGCTTGTGGAATGCATTCAGAGCCTAATTATTCAATAGTTTTATAAGGTATTTTAATTATGTTATACTTTGATGCCCCTAATTACAGAGAGGGGAAACATTGAGCTCTTAAGGGGGGGAAAAAAAACTGACCTAAGTTTAAGAAAAGCTATATGCAGATAATGATGTCATATCAAGCTTCAACATCTGAGCGTAACACGAGAGGATTTCCCCACCTGTCTTGTCAGAGTTGCACAGTATGGTTTCCTTCTCAGCTCTAAGTCCCGGACTCGGCCTGTGTTTCATCCACGTTGCTACAGTGAACTGGTCCGTCAGGTTCTGGGGCACCACGTGGTCCGGAACATTTGCAGCCTGGCGCCCGTCAAACCTGTAGATGAGGTCGCTCTCACGCCCGCTGTCGGTGAGGAGGGACGCGGTCCAGTTTGTGGCGGGGCTCGGGGCAGGAAGGAGGTCGGTGCTGCCTGAGGCTGCCCCTGGATGCGCCGGTCAGAAAACATTGACTATTAATCAGAGAAGCGCTCGGAAGGGCCACGGCGACCCTGTAGAAGCTGCAGAGGTCTGTTGCTCAGGTGGGAGAATCTGTTTTAAGGACTAAATTGGAAAAAAGTAAATAAATAAAGCAGGTCTTTTTGGGAGATTAGCAAGATTTTTGGAATCCCTTAGAGAAAGAAAGCCCCATCTGCTACTTAGAGAAGATACAGTGAAGTTTATGTTGGTTATGTGAACAAGTTCATGAGGTACAAATATTTTTGCAAAGTACAAAAGTATTTGTACCTGGGTAAAAATGGATCAAATAAATGTCACATTTAATGAAAGTTTGACATTAATTTGGGAAGTTTAATTTTTTTTTTTAAAGGCTCCTTTAAATAATGTGCAAGATAGAAGTACTATGATGGAAATTGGTCTATTACTCTACTGAGAAGGTTAAGATGTCAGGAGGTTAATTTTATATCTGAATTAAAATTTTATGCAGTCTTAGTTCTTGGCTATCAAAAAGCTCGCCTCTATTTAATTAGAACATTCTCACTTATTTCTGCATAACAATCCATCCTGTCTACTCTTTTTTTCCCTGTTCTTTGTATTTTTCCTTACCACAAAGTTTCTGCAGAGACTTTTCAGAGTAGGTTTCCCGGTCGCAGCCCTTTCCGATGTGATTCGTCTGCAGCTCCACCATGGCCTTCACACCCGACAGCGGGCCGCCGCATGTCTCCAGGTGCATCTTGGGAAAGAGCTGCTTGCTTCCGGTCCCCGGCTCGTAGTCCACTCGCTTGTTCCAGCCTGAAAGTACGACGGAGATTTGAAAAGTTTGTACATATTTGGTTTCATGCACACGGCCTTCAGCCTTAGAAACGATCGGCCTGTTCCTCCTTGCCATCTGAAGAATTTCCAGGGGAAGATTTTTATTTATTATTTGCTCAAATTGAATGATGAAATGACTCAACTGCTAATAAGATTGCGAAACTAAAAGGGCTGTAAAATGCTTGCTTTCTACTGCCAGCTGGACAGCCAGCTTTTTTATCACCAAGTTGTTAAGGCTTTCATTCAGTGTGTACCAAAATGCCTCCATTGGGGCCAGTGGAAGAGACCCAACATGCTGATGTTGCTGTGTGCATGTCACATCGTCAATGATATCAAGTCTCCTGAGAAAATTACCGAGAGAAACAGATTGTGATTAGAACGGCGGCGAGAGACGACGTGGATCTCACGTCAGTGTGAGGGAGACTTCACGAAACTGCAGCTGCAGAAGCATTGCTGACTTTTGCACATGAGAAAATAGGTTGCAGAGGGGGGGTAAAGCTTTAAATGCATCGCTGCTTTATGTTTTATTCATGGTTTTAAGCTAGTAGAGGTTAATGGTTTTGCATTATGCTTCGCATGGGTTAATGGTTTTGCTTTATGGCCACTTTTATGAGACAAAATTTGAAGAAACGATGCAACTTTTATAAGGATGTTAGCATAAAGAAAGGATTTTAAGTGTTAGGTGATGTTTCGAGTTAAATATTCTTAGATCTTAGAAAACCTGGAAAGAAATGACTTTGGTTTGTGCGGCTGCTTTCATCGCTTCTTCTGTAAAACTAGATTGACTTTTGACCATAGACATTACTTTCTGACTATCTTGTTTTTATACCCGTCTCTCTTAAAGGATACGTTAATCTGCATGTTATAAAGGATCAGTGCTTAAAACTAATTTATGCATACCCATGAGTATGCACTCCTATTTGGTCACATCTGTTTCATCCACAACTGCAAACTAAAGATTTTTCCTAACAAAATGATGCGTTTCATTTTGTATAACATAATTATGAGCTTGAGCCAGTTGATAGACCCGTCTAGACTGCTTTTAGCATAATAAAACGTGAATTACAGTAGGCGCTGCTCTGCTGGCTTCCTCTTTATGCAGGAGGAAGAGTTACAGCACCTATTCAAAACAATTCATGAGCTATAAATGCAATCATAAATTTCAGTGTTTCCACAAAAAGTGGTGTATAATTGTGTAGTGGAAGTAAAATACCTTTGAAATTGTTTTCCAAAGACACAATCAGCAAAGTGCGATTAATGTGTATTCAGAACCTGAGTCAATATACTGAAGTTATAGCTGCAAGTCTGACAGAGTGTGTCTTGAGCCACTTTGCAAAATTGAACAATTCCTCCAATTCAAGTCAAATAAATCAAATTTGATTTAAAGCATCTGAGAGCAGTAATTTCTAAAACTGATTACAAAGGCCTGACTAAAACGTTCTGAAACCATGTTGCTTCTATATTTACATATATAGTTATGTAGTGCTTTATGTTGGTTTAAACTCGACTTCAAGGTTGCATTGTTCAAAAGTTTAATAATAACATCTGCATGGTAGAAAACTCTACAATTCATTTTGAATATTAAAGTTTGTTGTGTTGCTTGGATCAACAAAAATGGAAATTTTAGAGAAATTTTTTTCTGATGTTCTTTTCTTTCTGCATTGATTGCAAACACCAAACTGATTAATTTCTCTTTTGTCTCCCTTGCTGTTTGTTGTAAGCACCTTAAACTGTTCACACAATTGAAATATAATCAATACTGCTAATGGCTTCATTGAATGATTTCAACAATTTGAACAAATACAATAAATCTTGACTAAAAATCGACATGAGGTTGTGACTATTGACATTGCTGTTAACTTTGAGCTGCACCAAAGTCACAACTTTGTAGCACATTAATTTCTAAGATGATAAAATAAGTAAAATATCTCCACCCAGACTAGTTTTTCTTTCATCAAGGTTATAAGAAAACAGCCGTCACGCTCGATCCATCACTGGAACTTTGTTTCTCTTGTAATCTGTTCATTTAACATCTCTCTCTCTCTCTCTCTCTCTCTCTCTCTTTCTCTCTCTCTCACTCTCTCAGAGAGCCCGGTTCCTGAGCTGCTGTCAGAGCAGACAGGTGAAGCAGCAGGGGAGATGGGCTGAACTGAATGCCAAGCCGTTGGCATGTTAAAGAAGAAGAAAAAAGGACCAGTCTGGTCAGCTTTCCCTCCTGAGGTTTGTGTCAGGTCCTTTGATTTCCTTCAGAGACATTCAGTATAAAATGAGAGAGAAGTTCCTGAACAAAGCAGAGTCTGCCCAAAAGACTGCTCTGAATTGCAATCTTCAACTTTGAATGCATCGGCTACATTTAGGTGCCTGAAAGCAATGTATAAACACCAGTCGGTGAGTTTCTGTTGAGGATTTCAAGGCAAGACATCATGTGTGCAATTCAGTGGTTGTTTCTGACCTTGCCATCCGGGTTTGCACACAGGCTTGACTTCAATGTGAATCGCCACATCCTCTTTTGCTTTCTTCTGACCGCAGTCAAAGGCAGACACCATAATCCTGTAGCTCTGCTGCTTTTCATAACTCAGTCGCTCTGTGTTTCTGATGTTACCTAAGGGGGGAAATGAAAACAAAGAGAAAGAAAAAGGGATTATTCCTCAGCTGAGGAAACTGCAATTATATGCCGAGTTAAATAAAAAAAAGGAAAAAGAGGCAAAAGCAAACCGTGGAACTGAAAGGAAAATAACTTTTAGCCTGATGCCTCAGTTGAGTGAACTTCTATTGCACTGAAAAATAAACAACCTCCCTGTGAAAATTTTGTATAAAGCAGGATGGACAGATTGTCTTTTTCAGTCTGCATAAAAGCAACAAATGACTTTAGACCGATGTCACTTGTGCAGCCAAATGTTACTGAATTCAGAAAACAATGTAACAAAACATAAGATCTTTATTGTTACATATTCATGTTTATGTGGAAATTCATCTTTTAAAGCCACACAGGAGGCTTATCAAGGCTTAAATGTTGCCGATTTTCTCTCTTTCTGTGTGAACGTCCCCCATTTTCAGTCACGTTTGTGGAAAAGTTAAGATTCAACATCATCACATAGTGACAGAGATATGAGATTAAAACATTTTTCTGGCCCTATTTTTCCTCCACTTTTATACTCTCTAAATCAAAGAAATGGCAGCAAAAGTAACCTTATTAAATAATAAAACAGCTTGAGCCTAAAGGTGTGGTTCCACTGCAGGAAACTTTTCCAGGAACCCAGGAAACATTGCTGAGGGGAAATCAAATTTTTTGGATAAATCCTAAACTAAATGTGCAGCGTTGTAGTAAGAGGATGCAAAAAATATTTCTTCTCACCAGTTTATATTTTCTATTGCTTATTAGGACTTTTGTAGTAATATAAAAAGCATCCACTGATGCCGCTTTTCAGATAGTTTGCATTTGAATGCACTGATAAAAAAAATCCACCAACTTCAGTGAAAATATTTAGTTAAAATAAGCACAGACTCTCACCATCAGAGTCTCAACGGAGACGGGAAAAAAAGAGAGTCCCGCTCTCATTAAAGCCTTTTAAAGATATGTGGACTGCTAATGTCATGATTATTTTATAGTGTTTATTTTCTGGAGTACAGATTAAAAGAAATCACAACTGTCCAGGATCGTTGATCATTCAGAGATACCGAGTTGTTGCACTACTGCACGTCTGTGTTGTTACCGTTTCAACAAGACACACATCTCACAGGCTTTAATTATTAAAGATCAGCAGATTGTTACAAACTTCCTCTGAGCTAGAAATTATTTTTAATGCAGTTTCAAAGCTTAATTGCCGTGAAACTGTCATAAACTGTCTTTAGATGTTGCCATCCCAATCAGACCTCTCCTCATCTTTTCTTTGGTTTTCCTGCACAAAATGTCAAGATGGGGCGTAGTTAATTTGAAAATCAATCCAAGTACAGATTTCCGCACAGTTTGGAGTGGCAGTCTGGGGCTTTCAAACCATAATCACTGAGAGACAATCTGAAATTGATGCTGCTTCGGTCTGATTTCACAGCCTTTAAAGTCACTCTGGATCGTGTGGAGAGTCTTAAGCGTCAGAGGATATAATCTAAGAAAAATGGCCTGGTTGTAATCCCCGCTGTTGAAACGCGCCCAACAAATGACTGAGGTTCCCAGAAAGGTTGCGGGACTTAAGTTTGGGCAAAATCTTTCAGAAGCCAATACTAAAAATCTTCAGTAAATGGCTGCTTAGATAGATATGCTTCAAAATACATCTTGGATCTTGCCATGAATATTAAAATAATAATTGTTTAGACATTCTAAAAATAAAGAAAATGAGAAGCACAAGAACAAGCATTCTCTACTACTGGCCATTTGTTTAGTTCATTATGCATTAAACTTAACCTAAATCCAAACTAGTCATTTCTAGGACATGTCATGCATTTTAGCTTTTATTAACAAAAAAAAATTATACATTTTTAATCCTTTTACTTATTTTCCAGGGATTCTATGAAGCCAGTTTGGCTTGAGCTCAGGTATCACTTTTTGGTTTTCTTGCAAACCCAGGACATGTTTAGTTTAGTTTTTTTTAGCAACACTGAAAATATCATTGCTGTCTCAATCTAAAGGCTTGATGGTACAAAACCCCCTCACTCTGCTTCGGTAAAGAGGAATGAAGGAAGCGAGTGAGATCCAGTCGGCTCAGAGAACATCAGAATGTAAAAGAAAGATAAGCTGACATGACAGAAGAAGACAAGCGAGGAATCAAAGTCAGAGAGGGAAAATCTCTTTCCCTGACAGTCTGAGACCCAAATAAAATAGAAACATATATCAACAATGTTTCTGCCACTTAACAGGTGGAACAAGCTAATTGTACAAACAGTAACTGATTACAGTTTGTTTAGAGTCATTTATTGTATTTTATTTAATGTGTAGGGCCTTAAGCTGGTGGACTGATGTTAACCACCAACTTGATTTTCTCTTTTCTTAGAATACATACAGTGAACCTGAATGTGTCTGTCTGAAGTCGACCTTTTGAGACGAAGATACAAGAGTTACATGCATGGAGACTTGCTGATATTTATCACATGTTGGGCTTTTTAATAGCAGGACAGTGTTGGAAACGAGGGATGTTGGAGTTGTGGGTTAGGGTTAGGCGTTCGCCCCGTCTTGGCTGTCGTAATGTTTACATTAGGTGCTTATTTGCAGAGAAGCTGGTGATCAGTTATAGATAAAGTGCTACAAGTGTGAACCATGCACTCAGAATAAAACATGTATTTCTAGGAGCTTTACATGAAATATGAAAGTAAAACATTGGAAGAGCCGGTCTTGCTTTTCTACTGTGACAAGAAACATTTTAGAGGCTCTATTCTCATACAAGAAGACCAAGAGTGGCAAACTGTCTAAAACAGCCTCCATTTCCTAAAAACTATCTCCTTATATTACCATTATGTCAAACTTAACTATGGTCTAAAGTTGAATAAGACCGCATTCACATAAAAAGGAAGTCTGCCTTACTCTTAGTCCTTCTCTGACTAGCCGTTAGCATTAGCTTCCAGGCTCAAGTAATGTGCAGGTGTAGTACTACCTGTTTATAACGTCTTAAAAAACCTCACTTAGAAAATCTGCTATTTAAGGACTATTTTTTTTATCATTTTAATGGCTATTTGAAATAGAGTATCCCTGATTCATTTTCAATTCACTCTCTAGTCGTTAATAAAATGAACTCCACATCTAACATTAAGTATTTGCTGCAGAGCAGTTCAATTACTTTTTCTATTTTATGCTCCCTTCCACATTACGAAGTTACCACGGCTCTACAGAGGAAATCTAACCAATAACCTGCGGCTTACCCTGCTCTCCAAGCAGCATCATTGAGCGAACGAGGAGAGTAAGTCAGACTGGTGTCAAATACAGAGAAAAAAAAATACTTGGAGATTAAAATCACAAAGCAATAAGACAAAAAAAAAATATTAATAAAAGCATGAACCACCCAGAGAGAGGTGAGTAACTGCAGAGAAAGTTTGTGTTTCTGTCTGACTGAACAGCAAATACACACACACGCACGCACACACACGCATGCACACACACGTGCACACGCAGTCTGCCTTCAGCTTGCCTTACACTCCACTCAGATCACGCCGGGCTAGAGGCAGCCTAAATCCCAAAGTGAAATTTTATACAGACAGATACGCTTTAAATAGTGCATCCAACAGAAATAGAATACAAGCATTTAAGCAAATAGGACAGGTGGGAAGAAATAAATTAGCAAATGACAAAAAAGAAACAAGTTTTGGTTTTGTGGTAGATTCTGTAAATGTTCAGCAACTTTGGAGAGATAAAATGCCGACATATTTTGCACTTTTTTAAATTGTGAGAAATTCCTTTTTTCATTTTGAACCCACTTTAATAGTATATCTTTGATTGCTAGCTTCCACAGAATGCTGAGGGATTTGTTTTCAAAGTTGGCCGCATCTATATTTAGCACAGACGTTTCATGTTTACATAAGGTTTGCGAGATCACAAGGAAAACATGTACAAAAGAGAAAATGTCCCGTTTCTCTCATCAAGCCATTAACCATTCTGTTTGTGTTTAAATGAGGCAGAAATAACACAGTTAGGAGAAAACAGCCTGCTGCTTGTAATACAATTTAATCATATATTCCAAACGATATGCTTATGATTGCAGAGGAGTCCAAAGGGGCTGAATCACAGAGTATTTCTTGTGAGGGCACTGTAAACCTGGTTTAAAATTCAGAAAAATTAAGAAAAATTTTCAATTTTACTTTCTTGAACTTGGTCTCCTTCATATTGAACAGTTTATTTTCCCTCTTATAATACAATACCTCACTTCCCCATACATGCATGCAAAAAACTTACCATTGCGGTCTATGGCAAATGGGGTTCCCCCAGTCACAATTTCATAGTTACAGATCTGACTGTACTGCGGTGAACAGTCCTGGTCCCAAGCCTCCACCTGAAATTAAGTTCAGACAAACGGTCCTTTAACATGTAATATCTCAAATAAGAGACATAAAAAAATAATAATGGAGGAAGTTTTAAAACATTTTAGCTAAAGGCTAGTGTTCTCACTAGAGATGCACCAAGAAAAAAAAAAAAAAAAAACAGGATCTGATTTATTCACTACCCCCTTCACACCATATAAAAGAATGACCAAGAAAAAAAGAACTGACATTGCTTGGTGATTCAGTTTAACGACCCCACAATCAATATCTGAATAAATACCTGCAGGATGCTGTCATAGATCTTGCCTTCAGTCACTGACGCCTTGTAAAGAGACTCTCTAAACACGGGGCTGAACTCGTTGACATCATCCACCTGAATGTGGACCACAGCCCTGAATTCAGGAAGACAAGATGAAAGAAGGGAGCCCATTGTAAAATATGGACATAAAAAAAAGCATGGATGTTTGATTTAAAAAAAAAAAAAAAAAAAAGGCAAAAAGGAGTGCAATGATAAAAGAAAAATAGGTATGGAAAAAGAGATGACAGAAAGAAAATTTGAGTCATGAGTGGGGACTGAAATGCCCCAAAGTTTAATTTGTCGTCAGACTCACGAGCATGAGAGTGTGCAGTCTTCAGGGTCTCACAAGCGGCAATGTCAACGCATTTGTTTGAGAAGAAAATGACAGCGTGCCAGCTCAATGTTGCCACATCTTTTGATGGGATGTGAGAATGTGTATTGGATCTCTGGATAAAGTTTATGTGTCATTGGTCTGCTTATTAAACTATATATAGATATGTATGTATCATATTTGCATCTAAAAGCTAATTGCGCTTTGATTAACTGATGCAGAGCAACTATAAAATTCAGCTTTCAAGAGGATTAATGGACGACATGAACAAAAGAGTAAGAGGAAGCACAACGATTATGTAGATTACTGCGATCTTGCAGGAGTGTTCCCGGAGTAGACACTGAGACAAACCGACAATGAAAACAGGAACAAAAGCCAATTTCACAAGAGGGCGATAAAAGGACAAAACGAGAGGGCAAGGCCAAAGTCTGAAAGCTGAATATGAAGGATTTAATAGGCAGCTTGGCATAGCTGCAGGCTAGAGAAATGATTCTATACAGTAAATTAAATTAGAGATTTTGCTTTCACCATTAATGATTTGACCATGGCACTGAAAAACCTAGTATTTAAGAAACATATTTTTTCTTTCAAAACAAGACCTTAAGTAAAGTTATTCTCAAAGTACAGAATCCAATCTGGATCCGGATTGAACAGCAGGTGAATCCAGATCCGGACCCCAGCCCACATTTTCAGGTAAAGAAAATGTGTATTTTATGAGTCATATTTTATTGACTCATAAAATATGGTAATGTAAACAAAGTTAAGTTAAAATAAATGTCATATTTCTGTCGTATAATATGTAGGCAAATATAACAAAGAGGATTTGCTCTTCACAAGCTTAAGAGCTCCTGATAAAGAATGTTCTTTATCATTTATTGTATAGCAACGTTTTTGTTAGTCACAAGAATGTGCAGCTCAGTGTGTTTTCTAGCACACACAAGGAAATCTCAACTAAAACTAATACATTTGGCCATTTTACTGGTGTTTCTGCACTAATGTCTGCAAATGAACCAACATTAGATGCAGTTTTCTTCAGCAGCAGTCGTCACCATCAACATTTTACTGTGCATCTAAGAAGGCACATCTGGCCAGTTAATGCCATTAGCCTAATGAGGAGTATTTAAGGTGTTGTGCTCTGTAGCGTGACACAAAGCAAAGCCACACACACAAGCAGACATACGTGCGCTCTTTAATTTGAATTTCTCCTGAGAAAGACCATCACGCATCCTTCTCTCTTGTTGCTTTTTTCCCCCCCACTACAGAGCAGTAGTTTACTTTAGCATAATTCCAACTCTGACTCAAAGAGCAGAGAGTTTGATTTGATGTTGTCCGCACCACTTTGCCTGTCTGCCAGTCTAATTCCTGAGCTGCAAAAGCAAAGGCAGACAAATCTCATCGAAAGGCAATAAGCACAAAATATTCTTGCATAAACAAGTTTTAGATCCGTCTCCTGTACTAATTAAAATAGATAGTGATAGTTTATATGTAAAATATTGTAGCTATTGATATGGATTGTTTCTGTGAACTATTCCTCTTCGCTGATTAAGTTTTCTCCTGATTGACAGCTAACAACACACTAGAAATGTTCATACGTTCCCCTACTGCTTGCCAGTGTTGCATTATTTTGTATTATTTCAGCTTTTAATTTTGTGTTGTCTTATGTTCCTCTTCATAGAAGCTACATCTGTCCAGGCATTAATTGCGACTGCTGCCAACAACTTCATGTTCTCCTATGTCTCTCCTGGACAACGGCTGAGCTTTTGCTGCGACTAGCGTTATGTGCCGTCTACCAACCAGACTAGAAAACTGTCTCCGACTTGTCCGTTTAGCTTCGTTTCTGTTCTAGATAAACTTTTTCTCTGCCACAGAAAGTACTCCTCCTTTGTGTTTCTTTTCTCTTTTTTTCTTTTTTTCTGTCTCAAACACCCAGTCAGCCGTGGCAGGTCGCTGCTGGAGGCTCCTTGCTGTTGAAAGGGAGTTTTTTAAGGCCAACATCCAGAGTTACATAAAGATTTGTAACCCTGGCGCTGGACTTACTTGTGAGATTTTTTCCAGTTAGCTCCACCGGGGCCGGCGCCGCAGTCGTAAGCCTGGATGATGAAGGTGTATTCCTTCTGGCTCTCACAGTCCACATGACTGCTGGCTCTCAGGACTCCTTCTCCTGATGTGCGATTCAACACCACTGCCTCAAAAGGGGCATCCTGACCAAAGATCTTGAAGGAGCAAATCTCCCCTGGGAAGAAAAGAAAAAAAAAAAAAATGAATTCAACCTGGTGGCACAAAATGAACAAATTGAGCGATTGATGTGTTTTAGTGAATGATTCAAGGGTTTATGTCTGTTGCTGAGTCAGCTAAGGAAGTAATTTTAAAAAATAAAAAAGTATTTAAAAATGATTGTTCACCAGTAAAACCCTTCTGTCATGTTTGGAAAACAAAAAAATCTCACTCTGGCAGTGTCTTTTGTGTGTTTGCTGAAAATAAACCCTCCAAAGCCAAAGTCTGATCTTTGGCTGAAATTCTTTGGCAGAAGATAGAAGAAGAATTTTTATATAATTTTGTATAACATTGTATGTTTTGTCTTCCCCTCCACACACACGCACACACTCATTGCCCTCCCAGAGTAATATTATCAAACCCAGCAGTAGCTCTGAAACCACTCAGAGAATTCAAACATGTGGGTAATGAATCTGAACTAACAAGAAAACACAGCAGCTGGCTTTTTGCTTTGTTCTTACAGTGCAGCTATTATTTCAAATTTCAGCCTCTGTTTCATTTCTCTGCACAGAAACTTTGTCAGCTCCTGGTGAGCTGTGTGGAGAATTATATTGCTTCGGATTTTTCTTCGTGAGCACCAGCTGACTCCACCGAGTGAAGGTATATCTCTCACGTGGCTTTAGAAGTTCAT
The DNA here is from genome assembly GCF_001443285.1 of Poecilia latipinna. NCBI lineage: Eukaryota > Metazoa > Chordata > Actinopteri > Cyprinodontiformes > Poeciliidae > Poecilia > Poecilia latipinna. The sequence continues at coordinate 22,523 of NW_015112830.1, forward strand.
TTCATGCACAGGTTTTTGACTCTTTGATATCGAGAAGCGCTTTGGAAAAGAAACTAAAAGAACGTTTCAGCGGTAGAGGATGCGCGTCTAAACGTCCAAATCCCTTTCCAAACTTTCCGCCAGTCACGTTTTGAGATCTTAGCCTTTTCACGAGCTGACTCAATTGTTTGAATCCAGTTTTTCTGAAAAAAATAATGGTCCTGTCGGCAACACAGGGCTTCGAGGCGACATGTATTTTCACACTTAAAGTCTGTGCAAAGTAGGCAAAGCAATTGCAGAGATGCAGTTCAACACAGACGTATGGAAAATACATTCTCAGCTATAAAAAGCAGGAAGGAAAGAATAGCCCTTGAACCCACTTCCACTTGCAAGTCTTACATAAGTGGAAAAAAAATCCCCAATAATATGAATTTAATATAGTGGTGCTACCTTTACGCATAAACCTTGACATTCTGGTGCAAAGGGGGGGAAAAGATGTTTCTACTTAACACTTTGAGGATGAATGCAAATCCATTTTCTGCTCCATCTGTTGCAGGAAATGCATTTCCTTGGATTGCTTTTTATATGAGAACATGACAGAAGTGTGGAGCGGAGGAAAGGAAATGAGGACAAATTTGATGGCCCCAATGTATATGTAAATTGTTGTGGCAGATATTTTTGCCAACTAATGCATACTTTACACACTTGCCGTTTTACTTTGCCTTACCAGACGGAACAAAGAATTTTCTCACCGCTGTGAAGCATCAGAGAAAAAAAAAGAAAACAAAAAAGTCCATTTCAATTATTGCCTCCTTTGCAGCATCTTTTGCTAAATTATTGGTACCCCTGAAACTTTTTCAACATCCCATCATGTTGTAGCTACAAGCTTTGACTGGATCATTCTAAAATAATAATAATAATAATAATAATATCAATCGCATAAAACCCCAATGAAATGCACTGAAGTCTGTAGCTGCAACATTACTGACTATTAAAGACGTTCAAGTGGGTTCAATACTTTATCAGAGCACTGCATGTCAGATAGAAAAAGATGCAATGTTTTCCAGTAAATACATATCGAAATATATATATATATATATATATATATATATATATATATATATATTGTTTTTGTTTTTTTTTTTCAGTAAGAACTTGACCCCTGACCATGCAATACTAATGTAGAACAGGAAATAAGTCAGCTGAAATGAATTCAATAGCAACAATCATCCAAAATAGATGGCGCTCCACAGGAAGCCCGAGTCCAATAAACTCCATCCACAGAAATGTCAAGCTGTCAGGAAATATGCATCTCATGAAATGTAAAATTGCTAATATAATGGAAGCGGACAGGATGAGCACGATTAATGAGAAAATGATTCTCCATGAGCGAACGTGTTGTCACAAGCAGCCAAAACTAATTTGTGTATTCCCTGTGTACAAAGGACTTGACAGAGCATTTAATTCCTTCCAATTTTATTTCAATTTGTCGAGTTTACCAGTTGCTCACACTTTGTCTTGAATCGCACCGAGTGATACATCAAACTCATCTGCATGTAGGTGAAACAAAGAAGGACTTTCCAATAAAACCGAGGGCCACACTTTTATTTCTTGAAGGCGTAGGGCGCGCGCCGAATTAGAAGGTGAAGACAAACTCTTGACAGCTAATGTATACACACAGGCGTATAAGTCTTAATTAAGTGTGATAAATTGAAGCGTGGAGAGAACAGGTTGGGAAGCTTCCCTTTTAATTCGAGAGTTTTGGAGAATTTAAAGTCCTTGCACCACAGCAACTGCACATCATTAGGAAAGAAAATGCATTACAAGCTGCTCTTCAATACTAGAACCCGAGGTTAAAGAAGAGCAGACAAACAGGATCTGTTTATTTCTTAGTATCTGCAAACACAATTGTGAAAACAATAAGAAGCGATCTCCGGAGTGAGCTTAAAGCACAAGCTCCCAGACAGACCTCAAAATAGAAACAGAAAATTTAAATCTCTTCTTAATCAAAACAGTGCTGACGATCCATCTGGTGTTTTTGTTCCTGAGTGGAGAGAAGGAGATGCAAGAAGCTCCCATCTCACGGTGGGTTCTGTGTGTTTGTGTTGGAGGCTGCGAACGTGGTGGGAGGGAGCGGTAAACCTTGATTAAAGGAACTTTCAAAGCATGCAGAGTATCAGTGGGCCTTAAGCCTCCCGTCCCTCACGCTCCCTCATTGCCCAGCTCACTGTCGTCATTACTGCTCCACTTTAATTAAAGACCGGAATGAACTGCACTTCTTTACTGAATCATTAACCACCGTAATACTTCGGCATCCACACAGCAATACAGGCCGTCTCTGTGTGTAACGGGTTTCTGCAGACTGACCTAAAAATGCAATGGAGGGTATATTTAAAAAAAGAAAAAAACTCAGCAGTGTTTTGTTTAGGATCTTTGTAACGTACTATGACAAGCCCCATTCGGCCTGCCAAACTTTCTTCTTTAAAATATCAGTGTAAAGAGAATTAAATTCATATGCATGCCACACTTTTCACATTTTTGAAAATAAAGTACCATTTTTCTTCAATATCTCATTATTGTACGGCGCCCCCTAGGGAACATCGAGGATTTTTGTTCAGTTTATGCGGCATAATTGAATACTGTAAACCTTTCTACTGGTCGCAGTCATACTTTCTGCTATACTCTAAGGTTTTCGTGAAGTTTGTTTTTCATGTGTATGTCATTGTGAAATATCTTTAGTTTTATCTTTTACTTTAGGATAAAAATGCACCACAAACCGATGATTTAAGCAGAAACTTAAGAAGGAAAAAGAAAAAAATACATCCAAATATTTGGACTATTTCTGAGTCATCACAAGGTAATAAGTCATCTGACAGTTTTGATTGTGTCTCTTTTATTTTGGTGGTCTGAATGGTTTAAATGCCCGTTTCCATCTCAGCCTGACACAAACGGACATAAACATGCAGTGAATAAATCAATTTTCAATCAGTTTTTTTGCACCAAAGAGCTAAGAATAAACATGTTTTCACTGAGGCTCTTTAAATGAGCATAGATTTGAAATTTTAAATTAACATTTGTGACTGTATACAAAACAGACAAGCAAATATTGCAGTAAGCACATTGCGAGGGAACTCAAAAGAAAAGGTTTCCCCCCCATGTTTCATCGGGGGCTCCGTGCTATTGCACTATTTTGTGTTGGTGTGTCATTTTAATAATAATAGTGTAAAATACATGGCAGTCTTTGATTTTATTAAGACTCTATGCAGATGAAAGAGCACTCTGAGTAACCCTTTTATTCAAAACGTAGAAAAATACCAGTAAGCCACTAAGTAGACCTGAAAACAAGTCGAAAGGAGCTGCTCTTCGGCTACTTCGAGCAATGAAAATGCAAATGGGAGGAGGAGGATAAAAACAAATTAGGGTTCATGGCCTTTCAATGAGCTTTTCCTCTGCTGGCTGTAATTTGATTTTATCTTCTCTATCTCTAAGGTGTATAATGAGGACACAATGAGGACAAAGACTGGCGTGCAGTTAACTGCCGTCATAGGTCTGGATATCGTTTCTCGACGAGAGATAATGAAAGTGTCGACTTTGGTAGATGTCAGCCGTGAATGTTGGCTCGAAATTTCTAAATCCTTTTCCTAAAACATATTCTTGCAAAATGCGGCCGAGACATTCTGTTTTAATGGCATCAATTTGAAAGGCATCAGGCCGGTTTAAATGTCGTTTCTTTGATTTGTTTTGATTGACTACGCAGGAAGCTTTCATCTTTCCATGTGTTTTTATGATCAAGCTAACGTTTAATTAGCTCCTTTGTTGTTTTTGCTCATTTTAAAGTTCCTCAATAACACAAAAGACACACCAATTAATTCAATTCCATCCAAAAACACTTCATTAATCCCAAAGGGATTACAAACTTGCACGATATTCAATTTGTGAACATCAGTCATGTTAATGTTCAGGCACCTTAGAAGAGCTCGTATTGGCTGATTGCAGGGTGAAGGTTTGAGAAGTCCAAGTATTTATAAAGCTTTGAACTTTGAATCACCCGAGGCCCGAAACCATCACAAAGGATTTCAGGCTTAGTGAGGTTTAACCTGGGGTTTGCAGGGACATGAATGCAGCTTAACGCCTTACAGGGCTAGATTGCCATGGTTACTTACTTTTGGACACCTAACTTACTCCAGACCCAGGTTTTATTTGAGATGAGCCACATTTGAAAATCCAAGGCATGGCCAAGTAACTCTGTTGAAAAATAATAATAATAAAAATAAAAAATAAAAATCCGATAATTCCTACTTATTGAAAAGAAAGATAAAGGTACCAAAAGAATTGTAAACATTTTTTTCCTTGGCTGATATTAGAAGCTAATCTTTCAACAGCACTTTTTTTAAATTTATTTTAACTTACCCATCCAAAGACATCTTGAAATGTCTCGTTTCATCTTTGTTTTAGAATAATGAAGTTTTACAGTGACTGCTTTCAAAAACATACAATATTCCATCACCTTTGTTCCTAATATAAATAATTCCTGATTTTTTTCTTTTTTTTTACTCAGTGCAGCCATTGTAGCTAACCATTGTAGTTTAAAATAAAATAGAATCTGAAGCAATTCATCAGAGGCTCTTTAAGATAGCAGGCCGCTGTAACTTGCACTTGGGAGGACTGTCACCACGTCTTTGTTTGACCTCAGACTGAAAAACTCGCAGCTCACGCGAGAGAAAAGAACGCAGATCAAACACACTAAAGCAAGATTGCATTCAATCCGTCTTTTCAGCCAGGACTGCCGTTGTCTTTTAGCCAACACACACACACACAAAAAGGAATGGGGCATATCAATTATTCAATGCTAGGGGCTTTGGTGGTCTGGGATAAAAATTAATGTTAACAGCAGCCTCTGAGACAGAGATTGTAATTCATCAGATGAACTCTTCTGCTTATTTTCCGTCAGTGTTACAAATTAGCAAAGAGATGGAGTGTGACTGCTGAGGCTGCCGTCAGGCTGCCGGTCGTGTTACCATAAACAAAATGGTTTATGTTGGTTTAAATGTGAAGAAATGTAGCTGTCTAGTCCTGTCGTATCCATGAGATGTATAGCCTTATTTCATGTAGGACGACAATTGTCAAATTTACAAAGCGCTGTTGTACATTGATGTGTTAATTTTGCTACAACAAGTGACATGTACATGCACAGAAAATTTAGGAAGTGAACATAAAAATGCATTGGGTCTAAATATGACAGAAAAGACAGTTTACAACGTACCACCACTCCTCCGTCAAACATCAAGTCTGCGTCTAAAGTTAAAGTTCTTTGAAATTACTTTGCTAAAATTCACACCATCAGACGAAAGGCTTAAAACGCAGATCATACATGGATCACAACTCTGATGGATGCATCTCTATTTTCAATAACTGGTTTACAGCAATTCTTTTGTTTCGTCACAAATGTATTATAAAAACTAAATTACATGACAAAAGAAACTAAGCATGAAAAATGTAAAAAAAAAAAAAAAAAAGCATGCAGAAGGTGCTCAGCAGCAAGGCAGTGTGACTTAAAGTTGACTAAAGCGCCGATATTATTTAAGCCCCAAAGAAACTCATTCTGTGAGAAGATCTGAAAAAAGGTAAATAAGGAACATAACACTAGTGGATTTAAGACTGAAGAGGAGACTTAAAAATTTAAAATAAAATGAAACTGTAGAAGAAAAAAGTGTTAGATGGGATGAGGAGATGGATTTATCAGAGAAGCCTATTTGTGTGCAAGATAACTAATGCAGCTAAAAATAGCACCATGAGCCTCTTGAGTATATTAACGCGCTTCTCCTTCTGCTCCTCACCTTCTCCTCCCAAAGCCACCTCTCCCTTCCTACACAGCAGGTTTCGCAGCAGTAAGCAATTATTTAGCCCTTAACACGAGCACTCAGATTCAGCACACAGCCTTGCCCTTCCTTTACTCCCCGACACACCTCACGCGCTCATCTGGTCGCCCTGTTCTACACCTTCCTCCTTCTCCTCCTGCGCTCCTCTCACACAGATGCTGTTCTCGAGAGCTCAGCGGGTCACCGGGTGACAGCCGAGTGACTTCCTGCACGGAGAAAGTTCACAGCTTTGACGTGGCACGCTTACTCAAGATACTACGCTCAATGTACTGCGACAAACAAACAACGTTCAAAAAACAAGTAATGTAAAAACAGGCTGCAGTGATACTAAAAGTGTTCTGAAGTGCTTCGCCTGCCATTATACTATGAACAAAAGCCAGTGTATGAGACTTCCTGAGAATTTGCAAACAATGCATCAGCTGAGTTTTAAGGCTTTTGCCAAATTCTGACAAAATCTTCAACAATTGTTTCACTTTAAGTTGGATAAAATAGAAGAATCTAATATTAGTTAGTTGTTTTCTGTCCCATTTCCTGCTTTATAGATCGGCTTTCATCGTGACCCCTACTGCCTCTTTTCTATATATGGATCCACTAGATCACACATGACCTGATGTGCAGACATGAGAGTCAGAATCCCCAAAAAATGTTTTGCACCAGTGTTACTGTCCTAAGTAAAACCTACTAAAGAAAAACACAAAAAATCATGATATTGTCAAAAATACTCGGTCACTTGATTTTACACACACAAAAATATTAATTGCATCCCATCTGTCATGCAAAGCTGATATTATAGAGCTGGCACAACCTAGTTCAACATCCTCCCTCAATCTTCTAGGAATGACTTCCAGCAGAGCATCTGAAAGGCCAGACCCTGATGTTGGACAAGGCGGCCATGTTCCAACTCTCCACTCTAATTGATTTCAAATGTGTTCTGAGGTTGAGATCAGGTCTCTGTGGAGATCAGCCAACATCCTCTAAAGTAAACCTGCTGTTTTATGTCTTTTTGGATTTTGCTTGTTACAGTGGTGCCAGTCTTATTGAAACCGAAGGGGCCATTCTTTAAACTGTTCGCACAGATTCAGGAACGCAAACTTGTCAAACTGTTGCATCACGAGTTAATTTCACTATGTTCCACAACACATAATCTCCTGTGCAGCAAAACTCACATTTAACACAATGCTATCAAGCTGGTTACACTCTCCTGATGTAAAATAACCCAGACTAGTCTACTGAGTTACCAGAGAAAAAGTTGATTCAACTCCAGAGTCCAGTGGTGGTTTGCTTTAAACTTCTGCATTCAGTGCTTTGCAGGTTTAGATGCAGCTGCTTGGCAATGGAAACACATAAGTTAAAGTCAGTAAAAGTTTGTAGCTACTAACTTTGGAGAAAATTGATGCTTTCTGACTATCCACTGGCCCCGTTCAGTGATCCTTCATGTACATTTTGACGGCAGAATTGCTGTTACTCACAGTTGCTTCCAATACATTACGATACCATTCACAGTTTCACAACCCAACTTGTTCCACGGGTGGCATACTACCTGAAATTACTTGAGCTCCTGGGAGTAACCTATTCTTTCAGAAGTGTTTGCAGAAGCAGTTTGTGTGCTTAAGTACTTAAAATTATACCCCTGTGGCCAAGATGGGGGATAGTTAGTTAATGCACATTCACTCGCAGCTAAAAATGTAGAGTTTTTCCTCGAGACGTAAAAAGTGCTTCCCAAAGTCTCAGACTATTTGTGTTCATTGTTATAAACAAAACCGGGTTCAGATCTTTAATCTTTCCTCCGATTTCTGTGTTTTAGCCACACTGACAGAGGCGAGTGACAGAATACAACTGGACTCTTGTTCTCGTCTCCATATTTGATGCAGCTGTAAAGAGTTGAAGTCGTAAGACATTTGGTGCGAGTCGCACCAAATAATCCCTCAGAACAGTGATGGACGGTCGTTAGCTTTTGAAATCCTGGCGATTACAATACCAGCCGCAAAATCGTAGCAGGTCTGAAAGACAACATCCTGGCAGTGGGAGCAGATTGGTGATGAGTTGTAACACACCTTCAGGTGAGCTTAAGCCACCTGTTATGTTTGCTTGTCACAAAAAAACAAGAATGTCTGTTTATTTAATTATATAAAATTGTCAGAAAGCAATTTTCTATCCAGCAACATGGAATTGACTGACCTACCATTTATAATGTAATGGTTTTACTTGACATTTTGCTTCATCTGTAGAGTGATGTTGATAGATGAACATAAACTTCTCCTCTGTTCAGGCTCAAATTAAATATATCAAATTCTTCTCTGCAGCTCCTCCAACAGGCTCTCAAGAGTAAACTCACAATACACAGCCTGCACATGCTCCCGCATGTTTATTTTACCAAATGGGTATCAATCTCTTCGTGCTGCTGGCTTATTATCCACTGTGACATTAGGGCCTCGGGCTGTAGTCTCCAGACATTGTGGAAACAACATATATCCCTGCCTTTCTGTCCACAGACTGATAATTCATCCTTTTACTTCCAGGATGATGAAAATAAATTTGCATGTTATCCAGCTACTTCAACTTCTACCCTATAAAATGCAACAAATTAGAAACATGTTTTCTGTACTGCGATGAGCAGGACCTGACCCACGTGCCGAAATCATTCAGAATCAAAGATTGCACCGGTGAGTGGTCTATTTACAACATGAGAATATACAATGGATGATGCAGGTTTTCCTCTCAAGGAGGAGACGAGAAGGAAAGAACAGCTCATTTTCTTAGTGTAGTGACTCTGGTGGTGGGTTTTACTCTGAGGCTTGGGGGGCATAGTTAAATGACCCACGTGGTGGGAGCTTGTGTGAGATTTCTGGGTGGGGCAGAACAGGGAGCTGGAGAGCAGGCAGCCAGGCGGGCAACAACAGAGATAAATGGAGCTGCGCAAGACGACTGCAGAGCAGGAGAGTTTTTCCAGGGAGAAGATCTGTCAGGGACGTAATGGCTCGAATGATTTTGCATTTGGTAGCAATCCAGCAATAGCTTGAACCACGTTGGTTGATCGTCAGGCAAAGAATGGCGGGAACAGCAGCTTCTTTGCAGTGAGGTGTGAGAGCTGCAGATTGCTGACCAAGCTCACCAGTGGAGATCTGCTCAGCAGGGAAGAGCCTCACACACACACACGCACGCACACACACACACACACACGCACAAGAAAAACATGAAATATTCATGGAAAAACTGACGTGATGTCTCTCTCTGTCATCACAGAGGATATTGGTGCTGTCTGTTATGTTTTCTGCAGACTATTTTATCTGACATGCACAGGCAGCATTTGAAAATATGTGAAATGAAACATTTCAATTTATTATGCTGATTAAACCTTTTAGGAAAGAAAAAAAATTGGTATTACTTTATTTGATGGAGATCAAAGACTGGCATGACACTGATATAAACATCTTTTCATGAAGATGAAGGAGTCTTTATGAATGTCTGACTGTTGTCATGAAGTGTCATTCAGTAAATAATGACACTTTCAATGCAAAGTTGCATTAAAAGTCCATCAAAAGTGCCAATTTTGCATTATTTTGCAAGTAATGACACCTTAATTGTCACGTTTTAACCTGAATAAATGGGTCAATTCGTCCCACAACACAACAGGAGGGTTAAAAGTGTGTGAGCACAATGACTTTAAAGACTAAATAAAATACCAAACTAACATCTGTAATGATGCAAACACAACCATTTTGTTATGGTGAAAAAACAAATAAGCGAAAGACAAAACTGTTAATTTACCAGCTTTAATCTAAAGGCTGACTGGATCTCACTGTTGGGGAGAAAATGGCAGCCATTCGGGAAAATATCCTACATGTCTGAGTGGAGTGACTTTTAAACTGCACTGAAAAAGGGACTTGGAATTTGGATATTTTTTCTAGATGTCTTCTATCCATCTTCTTGTGGAGGTATTTTCTACATGTTTGACCAAAGCAAGGCCTCTGGGAATAAGTGGGATTTTTAATTTCTTAAACAACCAGTTGGAAATATCTAAAAAGGTGATTACACGGTAAATCAGCACTTATCACAGCAGTGTGTGTTTTGATGAAACTGATCTTATTCAGACTCGGCCTTTTAGATCGCCATCGCTAATTGTAGCAGATATGGAACAAAAGCAGAGTGTGACCGAAGGCGCTTTAGATTGGTCTTATCATCTAGGTAAAAAATATTAATCTGTTTAATAATTCTGAGAGATAAGTGTAAATATGCAGGGTATATGACAATGAAAAGCAGATCTATTCTTTTAACTATAATGGTTTATGTCATCTTTGGATAAATGACCTGTTTCCACATAGAAAAGTTGTATTTCTCAGTAGTATTTTTCATCTCTTCCACATATGTCAAACATTTTTTACTGGACCACTGGCTGCCATAGCTCTAAAACAAATCACACACTTTCAGCCTCCAAAAGCCTCCGACCTGTAAATGTCACTTTTTCTCCAACCGCGACCTCCGTCAAGTTAGTGGCGTACAGAAAAGAGGAGGACATGGCCTAGTGGTCTGCAGAATACCTACAGTCTGACAGATGAATGCACACGTTAGGTTTTCCGTCACATGCTTCACATCGCAACAAAAACACTGCTTAAAAAAAAAAAAGCTAAAATCTAAACAACTAAATGTCCATTTAGGCACAACAACCAAAATAGCTGGATAATCTTCTGCCAGTAAATGTGCGAATTATTGCTTCACACCTTCAGCTGCCACTTAAATGACACTTTCCACTTACTTGTTGATATTGTGTATACAATTCCAGAAACATTACTGACTGCCCTCATCCACCACTGCTGACAGGCGGAATAAAAAGTTTCACATCAAACTACACTGAATTATGTTCTGCCTCCTGGTAACTCAAGGTTAAATGCTCCCCTGCCACCCAGTCCTCATATTTCCAGCTGTGAAAGTGAAGCTTCAACAGGAAAAAAAATCTGCTGGGAAGTCAAAATATGGACAGATACTGCATGAAAGGTCTGGATCAAATTGTCTGAAAATTTTCCTGTGGATCTCAGCTTAATGTGTGAAAAATAGCTTGATATGAAAGTCAGTGGGGAAAAGTGCTGGTTTCACCTGATCATACAGCATGACAGCAAAATAGCTTCTATTTAGTAAGTTGCTCTACTAAATTGACAATCGCAATGTTTAAGTGACAGCAAAAATAATAATACTAATACAAAAAAAAAAGAAGCACTTAAAACCAGTCATATTCTGACAGGTGATCTTAACTTAGTAGAAGTCCAAGCATAAAAACAATCAGGATTCAGTCTAAGTTACCTGCGCTGTAAATGCATGGAGGAAAACCACTTTGCACATAAAAGCAGCTTCATAGAAGCATCACTTGCAGTTTTAGGTACTTTGTAAAAAGCACTTTAGACTGGTTCATGCAGTTTTTCCAACAAAAAGCATTTCAGCCTCCTTCTACCAAGTGAAAATGTGCAGAATGCCCAGCATCAGAGCTGTATGTGCATCTACACTACAGAAAATGTTAACGAGAGGAAGATCAAATGGAGCGGCTCGCACACTGCATCTCCTACCTGCAAAGGTGGATGATGCCCTAGATACGTATAACCAAAAAGTGAAGCATACAAAGTGACTCTTTAAGCAAGCAGATAGTAAGTCCTTATCCTTGTGTGACTAAGATATTGGTGAGCAATTAATTTCCTTTTGTATATTTGGAAAAGCCCATTATTAATAACTCTTTCAGCTGCAGTTTGAAATCAGGATCCGCCTGACTTGCTTGATACGACATTCATCAACTATCAGACGCAGTTAGGTCCCGACTTTATGCAGGTAAAATAAGCCTGTGGGGTTCAGAGCAGGCCGTCTAGAAATAAAATGTAGTTTTCAGTTTTCCTTCGTCTTTGAGAAGAGTACTGAACACAAACCAGGTAACCTACAGCGGCTCTCAGAAACGCTCACACCTGTCACGCTTTTATTTTTTGATTTCTCTTTACATTTTGTCAACAGTTGCTGGTCATAGCACTACCACCGCCATGTTTCACTCAGGTGTGCTAAGCCACTGTTATGTTTTAATGGGTTATGTAGGTTTTTTTTTTTCCCCTCCCTAAATAATAAACACCTTCATTTAAAACCTGTACGTCATATTTACTTGTGTGGCTTTGACTAATATTTAAACTGGTTTGACGTTCTGAAACACACAAGTGTGACAAATATGCTAGAAAAAGTGAAATCGGGACGGGAGCAAACACTTTTCCACGCCACCATACACTGATTTTAACAAAATGCGGAAAAGTCCAAAGGACATGGATATTTTTGTTTGGCACTGTAGCTGTGGGTAGATTTATTCTTTGCAATAAAAACTTGACTTGTTACGCAAACAAGACAAGTTTGTTGCAAAGCCATAAACGGTCTGCGTCACACAAATCCCGGCACGTAGCGTTCTTATCCTGTTAAGCTTGCATTACTCTCTTTCACGTCTTTCTTTCAGAATGAAATGAATTGAAATGATGTTCAGATTAAGTGTTTGAGGTTAAACTTTCGCATGAGTTAAAGCAAGCACAACATATATGAAATGTGACAGGTGGAAATTGAGTTCCCCAGGAGAGCTTTTGCATACTAATGCAGAATTATTAAAATGACAGACGTCAGCTGTCTGATAGGCCAGCAGGGTGTTGGACCGCAGGCTCAGACTGCGTGCAGAATTCACCAGAATTTCTCCCAACATAAAGAGGAGTACATGTTTGATATTCTGTGGGAGTTAAGATAACCTAATTTGTCATCACTCATTGATCTCTGCATGCTAGTTATGTTCATCATAACAGACAGCAAGCAATAGCTCAAGCATGCGTCGCTGTCATGTTTGATCATTTGTCGACTCCTCGGCTAGAGTAAATTTAAAACCGTCTATTTGTTTTCGGGGGAACGGCTCTATTTATTTAAACAAATTTGCAAGCATAAATTTCAGTGAGAGACTGAGAAGCTGCAAAACCAACAGCATTTCTGAAGCACATCAAAACCCTCATATCTGTCTGAGACGCACATAAATACATAAATGCGCTTCATTTTCGTAGAGACGTACTGTCTTTAAAGAAAAAATAAAAATCTAACCTTTACTCCGGTGCAGTAAAAATAAAAAGAATGAAAGATTGTGTTGCTTGTTTTTTTTTTTTTTTTTACAATAAGCAATAAGGTTTCTTCTGTTGAAAATGAAAGTGACTGATTAATATTTAAAATCAAGGCAGCAGAGGGATATCATGCTCAGAATCAGAGTAAACAATTTTCTTTTTTTAACCAACATATTTTGTGTGTAACTAGAGCAATTTGTTTCTTTGCTGCAGTAGCACTTCATTGGTCATTTATTTTTTTCTGAAATAAACATCTTACAGAATCGGTTGTTCTTCTGCCTTAAAGAAAAAAGGAGAATTTTCCTTTACGCTTCGGTCGCTTGTTTGTTTGAAGCAGAAATGAGAGTTGGCTGAGTGAGTCGCATCCAGCAGGTAGACTGGGAGCTGCGGTGACCATCAAAGTCTTTGATAGTTTTTTTAAAAGTTGCACAACACTGTAAAAGGACCAAAAATGCACAATTATGTCCCATCCACAGATTAAGAAATTCTACAACATTCCACATTTTAAAGTGGATTCAGTTTTTGTTTTTTTTTTCCTGTTTTTGATCATGTGGAAAATTATGGGTCTTACTCAGCATGTTATCTCTCTGGTTTAGCCGATTGTCTACATGTTTCTTGCTTCAAAATCCAATATTGTCGTAACAAATGCATCTATTTGAAAATATAAAATGAACTTGAGTCAGTTCAGCATGAAGTCAGTGATTATGTAAAAATGAATGTTTGCATGCAAAGCCAGGCTGAGATAAACTTTGGCATTGTTAGAAATTTATTTTTGTACATTTTTTGACATGCTAATTAATGTGCAGTCTCTTCAATAAGTCAATAGAAAACATTTATTGTGAATAGATGAAGCAAAACACTTCCTGTCAGCTAAGTGTTTCAGCTAACAATATATAGGTCATTTACCACAATAAATGCTAATATATTAGCAAGATGCAGCATGCTAACAAAGATGTAGCATACTGCATCTTAGCTCATAATCTTGCCAAATCCCCATTTAAACATCGTCTTTAAGGTCAGTCCAGCAAATCCAGCGACTTCCTACCATGACAACTAATTCTCATCATGTTGAAATTGTTTTGTCTGCTATACCCAATACATGTGGAGTGTGAGTTGACTTAATTTATCATCACACAGGGACAGCAGCACTTTGCGATACAGTTAAATGACAGAAAAAGGTCAGCAAAAGGTCTTAGAAGGGCAGGAAGGGACTGGTGTTACAGCGTCTTCAATTATTTGTGCCCTGGGAGGTAGAAACCGGCTGATGAGAGAGATCTGCTTACTTACTCTCACCAGCACCCCCTCTTTTATCTAAGCATCATCCTCATTGTCACAATTAGCAGGGAATAGAGACAAAGAGGTACTCGGGGATGTAACACTGGATAAAAAAAATAAAAAAAAAACTCAGAAAGAATACTAATTACCTTACAGAAAATTTGAATTAGATGAGCAGCTGTCACCTTTTCAGAGCTCAAGGTCTATAACCTTAAGGACGAGACCAGCCGACTTTCAAAACGGACCAAAAATACCAGCAGAGGTTAACATGCAGTCAACTGAAACTAATTTGTGGTCAGAGTGAAGCACTAAAAGCCCCTTTTAAAGTGCTTAAATATTGACGTCTTTATCGCTCTTTCATGTGCTCAACGGGAAAAATAACAATCCTACGAAATGGCCTGTTGCACTCCACAGCCGGGCAGGGAAATTGAGTTTGCAGCAAGTGCCGAGACTGAAGATTGGGTGTTTGTTAGAACTTTGACTTGGTACCGTTCGGCACTTGACTGATGGCTCTGGCTGCCTTCATCCATTACTCTGTCACTCGACTGAAATTGCCCTTCAAATGTTCTGGCACTTCTGGAAAAACCGAACACTCCCTCTTTTTGTCTGTGGAGCAGAGAGAGCGCGTGGTGGCAGGGGAAGATGTAGAAACATCTTATTTCACTCGCACAGCTGTCAGATCATGTTGAGCCACTTCAGAGATGATCGAACCCCTCGGTGAAAACTAAATACCAAATTACGAGAGAGAAAAAAGTATATATCTGGTTCGATTGTTGTATTGGTACGAATAAAATTAAGAGACCACTTAAATGATTAGTTTGTCTTACTTTACTTTTTATAGGT
The DNA here is from genome assembly GCF_001443285.1 of Poecilia latipinna. Taxonomy (NCBI): domain Eukaryota; kingdom Metazoa; phylum Chordata; class Actinopteri; order Cyprinodontiformes; family Poeciliidae; genus Poecilia; species Poecilia latipinna. Next base: position 37,605 of record NW_015112830.1, read on the forward strand.
ATATGTTTGAGTAAAATGAACATTGCTTTTTTTTTTAAGATTTAGAATAAAGCAAAACAGATTTAAGTCCAGACAAGGTCACTCCAAAACACTAATTCTTAGTGGCACACCATTTTGTGTGCCTCAGATTATTGATATATTACCCAACTCAATTAGGTTTAAGCTTTAGATCACACACCAATGATCAGACATCATCCTTCAGAATAAATCAATAGATAAAAAAAATCAAACCAGGGACATATGGCTTCATTTAGCTTAGCGGGACTTTAGCTTAGTCTGAGTCATAACATAGGAGACATTTGAAAACGGCACTTCCCTACAAAAGAGTCAGAGTTCACAAGCATTAATGAAAATAATATTGTTTCAGGCAGATCAATAACTTGTAGCTTTACTATAAACTCTAAAATGCCAGTTAAATGTGCAGCTGCAGCTTAACTTTGAGACCAACAAATACAAATCACACCGCCATCAAAAACGTATAGAAATATTAAGGAGCGACGCATTTCAGGTTTCTGCATCGACTTGAAGAAGAATAGGCTGTGATGTCATGCCAGTTGTTATGTTAAAAGGACTCCATAAGCATTTTGGGAGGAGTGACTACTCTATAAAGCTTTGTTGGGCTTTATGGTGAGTAGAGTCTGGGATGGAAATGAGAGCCAATAAAAAAATAGGAGTCTAACTTTATTACAATGATAAAGATTCGGGGAGGGAAGTCGGAAGTTTTAAGGGTGAATGGGTCACAGATAATTAAGGATAAAGTCGTCTGAGCAACATTGATATGGTGCACAGGTCAAAAAGGCTCATAATCATTTTTCATGCTCAAATGGATGAGGCAAATGGACTGAGGAATATATGGAAATTGACGTCTAATTGACCTGTCAGCACGTCGAGGCTCTGAAGCCTCCGTCACACAGACAAAAGGGGAGAGAAAGGAGAATACAGAGATGATCTGGATTTGTTAGAGGAGCTCTTCACTGCACATTACGTTAGGCCAATTTAGCTCACATCAGGCCCAGGGTCACTGCCTGTCCTTGAGAAGCAGATGCATCTGTTATTTCAAAAATAAAAAAAAAAAAATAAGCAGCAACCCACTGTTTGTGTCCATCTACCAAAAACACAGATATAAAAAAAATAATGCTCAGAATGCAACGAGGAGCGGCTATTTTTTTTTTTAGCTAGCATTGTTAGTTTTATTTAGCAAAATGTACATGCATTTTAAATGTTTAAAATATAGACACAGCAAACCTGCATGAGGTGCTTTGCACAAAATATCCACAACCTTGGCTAATGGTAAGTTTAAGAAAAACACACACAAATAAAAAAAAGAAAGAAAGAAAGAAAATGGAAAAACCCATGGTGTCAAGACAAGAGAGAAAGAGCCAATGCAATTTCAAAAAATGGGGCAGTAGGCTAATAACAGAACAGATTGGGTCTTTCATAAAATCAATCATAGGCTAAGAGGTTGTCTGACGCCGAGAGCGATCGGACAAAACACTGACAACAGAGCTTCGGCCCGGCATTACTGGATGTGTAATTAGTCCTGGAGTCAAGACGGACCCAATTACCTAGAGGGAAGGTGACTCCCACTAAATAAAAGAATCAGGTTTAAATGTTTGCCAGTGGTTTTCATTTAAAAACTAATTCAAGTCTGCACATGTAGCCATTATTAGACAAAGATAAGATTAGATAACACTGAATAACGCAACAGTCAGCAATGGAGAGACTGGATGCAGCCGTTGATCAAAAGCAAAATTTGATTTAAAAATGGAAGGATGGAAAATAATTGTCTAAAATAACACACATACACTCATTTAAATCACTTAAATACATTCCTTAAGACTCTCTAAGCCTGACAAACAGCTCCAAAAGAGATGGGTATGCTAACAAACTGAGGAAAATGTGCAGGTCAAGCTAAAGTGACTGACGGAAATGACATAAAAATATGACAAAATGACTAATTCATGTTAAAATGGGGCATTCTCAATGTTAAATAAATACATTAATACCATTATCTAACATTATCAATCCACCTCTAGCTCTTAAACTTAAATCCAAACTTTGTACATAATTTTGAGTTGTTCTATAAATATCTGACCCAACTTTTAGAAGACCACTGAATTGAAAACGGTACAGAAAATAAGCCTGCTGCATAAAATGTAAGCTCTCTATATGGCAGGTGTGTGAAATCCAAACTATGCTTGCAGGAAGAGAAGGCAAACAAACAAAATAACAGTAAAACCTACTAAAAGTGTAGTAAAAAAAAAACAAACAATTTTTCTTAACAGCCATATATTAAACAATCTTAGCTTTGGTCCAGGATACAATGCGAGTAAGCATTAGACCGCTCACATAATAAATAACTTATCGTTATGCCATCATAAATTACACCTTCAGAAAATGCTTGTTATCGACACATTTCAAAACCAAGGTCAAAACAGAATCTAGTCTTCACAAAACATTCTTCTTAGTTTTCTGAGAACATGGTTCAGAAACATTAGACAACATAAACCAGTGGCAGGATGCAACTCAGGCTCAAGGTTACCAACCAGCACCGTCATATTCTAAGGAGGAAAAAAAAACATTTCAAAAGGCTACAGAGCTCTAAGCGAGCATAATTCACCCCAATAAATACTCGCATGTATTTACAACAACTTCTCAAATTGCCTATAGTTAAGTCATATCTTAAAAATCATCCAAAAACATTTTATTAGCTGCTGTGACATCATGACACAGGCGTTCTTCAAAGCTTGTAGAGGGAAATTGTGTTTGTATCATTTTCACAGGTGGCTCAACAATTGCTGCCGTTTAAGGTGGATGCTTTAATCAGCCAGTTAAAAACAAAGCAGCAGATGTAACATAAAGCACATTAAAGAGTAAAGATTTCAGTAGCTGCCTCAGAGGAACCACACACAGAGCCGCTCATCAGTAGCAAACAGCTACTAGTCTGACAAGATGAGGAAGTTTGGCTTTATTTCTGACAAAAATTTTCATTTCAAACATCAAAATAAATGTGTTTATTTTCTGCCTCAGTAAAAACCAACTACCATGCAGAGCTGTAAACTTGTGGTTTGAAATTGCGTAAAGAACGGACCTGCGTCGATCGGCTTTGGGAAACTTGTCTGACATGACACTGTATTCCTGTACATTTAATAAATAACTGGTGTCTTGTTTTTAATTGGCTGTATCCACAATATCTGGCCTCCCATTATTATATAGCTGTGGACTTGCTTATGTTGTCTTACAAGTAATGCTAATTAGCAGATGGCACCACGGACTCTACCTGTTTAGCAATCCACGACCCAGTGTGCATTTGGACAATTTTGTGGTCCGACTCCTCTTCAAGGATTTTCAAGCTCAAAATAATAACAAAGCAAGATGGAAATTGTTCAAAGACAAAAGGGAATCACTTTTATTCATTTATTTTTTTTACTACCTTTTATTATCCATTACAGGAGAAACTTTGAAACTGAACTTTTATCTTTTTAATCAAAGTTACAACTAAAATTATTGTTCTCTAATTCGAAATCTAAGAATGACAAAAAAAAAAAAAAAAACATCTTGAAAAATTTCTGACATTCAGATATTTTGTCACCAACATCTTTGATAGATGGTGGGGATTAAATCTAAGATCAAAGCTCATTTAAATGATCCTTTCTGATTTGCAGTCGCTGCATTGCAACGTATTTGGTAATTAACCAATTTGTTTAAAAGCCATATGCAAACAACAAAAAACAATGTTCAATTGTCTTTGACTTATGTTTAGACTAAAAATAATTACCAGTAATACCTTTTTTAATGAATCCTTTCAGAACACCGGACCTTCACCATTATCTTTAGGGATTGTGGTTTGCCCTGGTGATGCTCTGCTGGTCCTTTGTCTCACTGCACATCTCATTGGCTCAGGTTGGTCTGTTTCTGGCTCTAGATCAACTCATTACTTCACAAACAATGGCCCACAAACATCGTAACGACGTTGAGACTGTGTCCTTATATACGTCTATCACTGGAGTGTGTTTTCTTTGAAAATGATCTGGAATAATAAACAACTTAAACCCTCACATTGAGCAGGAATCCCAGAAGTGCCCGATTCTTTTCAGAGAAGGGAAGATATTCAGATCTGCTGTTCAAATTCTACTTTTTTTTTTTTTGCACAACCAAAACAGAAACCTTGTTCACAAAGATAGAGATCAGCTCTCAAACGAGCATATGATTGCATCTGTTTTGCGTTGCAACATGCCGATCCGTAACCTGCAAACTACGGCGGTCCCACTGCAGAAATTTAAGCACTTTAGAAAGGCAAAGAGAACAGAGAGCAGAGCAGGGGGGGGGGAGTGGCAGCCAGGCACAGCGATATGTTCCTCCTCTCCTCAGGGCAGAGAAAGACACCAGCCTGGTTTGATCAGACTTTCGCTTCAATATCCTCTCTTATCCTTTGATGATCCATCACATCATCTTCCTCTCTACTTCTCTCCGTCTCCTTGTTACACACGTACACACTGCACATCCCCATTATCTGGTCTACCTTTGTCTCACTCTTTCATCTCCTCCTCTCACATTGCCAGCCTTATTTTTTCTCCCCCAAACATTTCTTCCTCTCCATTCCACTTCCTCTTTTGCTCCATTCTCTTTGAAATGTGTCACAGTTTCTGCTTTGTTGGGTCCTATAGTGTAATTAGCTTCTCAGCCATTTTCACCTCGGTGCAGTGTAGCCGGTACAGTGGGACACCGGCTATAAATGACTTTGTAGATGAGCCAAAAGTGTTTCTGCAATCAGAGGTGAATTTGTTCTGTTATGCAATCATGCAGTTAATTTCCCTTTTTAACGTTCATTTTTCTTGCTTATTGTGTTCATCTTTTCGGATGGTGACTAAGTCTCATAATTTTTCATTACTTGTACGGCAGTAATTTTTGTCATTACTTCTGCTAAAAGACGAAGCATAAATCTACCCGACTGAACTCCCGTAGTAGTGTTGCGTGATTAATGTTCCTGTGTACGGCATTGTGTAAAAAAAAAAAAAAAAAAAAAGTTATTTTTATTGACCGCTTTTTGGACACGACTTCATTAGCAAGACCGCTGGAGTCGAGGAGCGACTGGACAGAACTGACGAGATGAAAGCTGAATGATCTGAAGAAGCATCACAAAGCGACTCCGTCAGTCTGGAAATGGTTACCAAGTCATTTCTAAAACTGAAGACATGCTGCACAACTTTCATAGCAATGGGAAGCTTAGCATTTCCCATTAACAGACTGGATTTAACAGATTTATGTTTCTCGACTGAATGACCGTCACACGGTACAAACACACCTGTTTGTTATGATCCGAGGGCGCCTGTTCTTCTAAAAGTACCAAATCCTTCAAAGAGCTGGTCAGAAATTTACCTCTACATGCACTTTTTTTTTTACCAATTGCCACAAATTTTCTTCAACACTGAACTAGTTAAACACAGATTTTAAAATCATTACACCAGTGCTACATTTCCAAGCAAGTGGCAATCTCTTTTTTTTTTCCTGATCATGCTACAAATTTGACATAGAGCTTTCCGACTCTAAACTGAAAACAAAAGATGGATAAAACCTAATTAAAAATGTAAAATTAAATTGTTTGTTTTCAGACTCTCTGGATGTTTTGTTTTGTTTTGAGTGGGGGACAAGTGCTTAGTATTCATAATATCAAGCATGATAACATTTACAGCCTTAGCTAATTTGCAATGCAGATTCCCAGCTCTCCAGTTCTTTAAATGCATCAGAACTAAACACAGCTGCATGCTTTGGGATTAGTAAAATCAGAAAAAGGTTCACGGCATAAACTTAAATGAATGCATGGGATCAATCTTGATATTTTATGTTGAAACCCCTCAACTTTTTTTTCTCTCTTCTGTGTAATAGTCCAAAACCCAGAAAATCAAATCAGCCAGGAGTGGATCTCTACCTGTGTTTCTACCGCAGCTTGGAGGGATGAGAGGTGGAAAACCTTCAACCTTCTCGTTATGCAAGTACTTTCACAAATGATGCTGAAGCAAATTAAAGGAATTACTAGATCCGGTTTGAGGGGCGGCGTGTGAAAGAAGTTTATGGGTAAATTACCCATTATTCATTCGAAGTCTGATTCATGTTGGCCGAGTCTCGATTGGTGAGTGCAGGCGATGATCTTCATCTCAAGTACACGGGGGAGGAGGCAAAGGGGTCGAAAACCGATTCAGAATCATAACTATGTTTGCACAATCATGAAAATTACATGCTACTCACACAAACACCCTACAAGAATAATAAGAGTTGTCTCCAAGAAGCTGGTTATAACATCCTCCACTTGCATTCAACAGCTCTTTGTCTCCCCGTTCCCCCTCAGCTATCCATTCTCCCTTTCTTCTCAGAGTACTTTTGTTCTTCCACCCTCTGTGCGTCCAGAGGAAACAATGTACCGAAGGACATTTTTCTGGTAGTATGATGAATGGAAAAGTATTGGTGCCTGTTGACTGTGGCCTTGAGATAAAGAATAAGCAAACAAAACTGTCTGTTTGCCTTGTAGCCCCCTGAAGCCCTAAGCCACCGTTGCTCACGCTACTTTTGATTGAGAAGACTATCGGTACACGCAGCGCTCCTCGACCCACACACCTTTGTGCTTCTGTCGGTAGGCGCAGTGTTGGTTGTTTACATCAAAGTGAAATGTTCTGTGGCAGAGGAGGGACAGACGCAGCCGAAGGCAATGGAGAGTAAAGAGGATATGCATAAAAATGTTTGGTAAGAAGAAGGCCTTTAGAAGGAAAAAAAAAAAAAGGACTTTACAGGAGAAAGGAAACAGCAAAACAAAAAAATAAAAAAAAAAACTGTAAAAAGTATTTTCCTTTTCTGGATTTTCTCCGTTTTCTTTCAAACATGAACTACATTTTAATAGCTTATGTAGATAGACAAATTCATCCGTGTAGCCACATCTACCTTGCACTTAGTTGACATAAAATTAAAAAGAAATCCACCCCAAAGCTGCAGTGATGCCTGAATTGCCAGAACACCTGCTGTCATTCACAAATTAAAATAATTTAGTCAACAGAAAAAGGCACATCGACTGAAACCCGTAAATTTAGACGGAGTTTGAAGGTTCAGTCACTGACTGAAGACAGGATTTACCAGAATGTTCATTTTAATTTGCTTTTCTATGTCCACTTAAACCATTTTTGTGCAGAAGAAAACATGCAGTAACAGTGATAAAGATTGAAATGTGAAGTTGTCTTGAACAAGACGACACACTGCACATCTTTTAGATAAATACAGCTAGACTCAGTCAAAACTATACATCATTTTGATCATTAGGTAATCAACCCACCATAACTCTGACAAAAAATAGTTTAAGAATATTATTCATGTAAACTGAATAGCCGTGAAAATTAATTAAATTTGTTGCTCTTTCAGTTACTGACTTGGGAAGAAGAGCGTGAAGCTGCAGGTTCAGTGCACAGCCTTGATTTATCTCTCATAATTTAAGCAACAAAGAAATTGAGCAGCAAAAACAAAAATTCATTCAGTTAACTTACATAGCACCAATTCACAGTGCATGCTGGTAGTTTTAAGAGTTGGAGCTTGAGCCTTCGATTAATATCTTAGCAAAAACGTGGTTAATTAAAGTTAATTCATTCATCTAGCATGGAAGCTATTTTTTTGTTGTTTTTTACAATGTAATTTTCTCCTAATAAATGAAGTAATTACATTTTGATGTGTACTCAGGTCATCTTTGTGTAATATGTTCCCTTTTTGTTTATGTTTTTTTATGATGATTATTTGAAACATGTCGGTGCGCCAAAAATCCAAGAACAGAAAAAAACCTGGAAGAGACCAAATATCTTTTACGGCGCTGTATAAAAGTTGCAGAAACTGCTTAACAATTCTCATCTGTGTTCTCACTCTGCAATTAATATGGAGCCAGAAGGGTAGCCCACTCCTTCCTGCCATAAAACAAAACCAGGATTGATGAGGGGCGTCTATAATCTAAGTGACTGGCTGAATATGGGCTCGCTGGGAGCAATGCGTTGAGATAGAGAGGAGGAAGAAGGACTGTAGGAATCAGGAAGAGGGAATGAGGTGCCAGGATTGGAGGGGAGGGGAAAAAAAGGCACAAATGAGGGTAGAGATCCAGATAAAAATGTGACAGAATAGTTAGATTGTGTGGGGTTGAGGTGGGGAGTGGATGGAGGTGTTTGTACAAAATACAGGGTAAGCCAAGGAAGATAAATTGGAACGGAGCTGCTCTTTTACGGCCATTTTTTCTGTCTCCTTGGAAGCTATTGTGCCGGTTTCATTCATTAGACCACAAGCAATAAAAAACATTCAAGGAGAGAAATATCACCAGTCAGACGCTTCTGGTTTTTTTTCTCTCCCTCTCTCTCTCCTGGGTGATTTCTCACCAACGTTGACCTTCTCAAGCAAACAAACCACATGTTAATCACTGAGAAAAGCATCTAAAATAAATTTTCCCTTGTGTCAGCCTGGTTGTTGTGGCGTCATTAAACATTCAGTGCATCGCAGATTTGTTTACCAGGTAAAACAATGTGCTGCAAATCACTGTAAGCCCATCTGAGCGGAAAGGAACAGCAGCTCTGAGGAGGGTTTTCAGTGTTTCCGCTTATGTTTAACGAAAATGGGTTGCGATATCCGCTTTTAAAAACGTATTGCAGACTAAAAAGCATAATCGATTATGCTGTAAGGCAGCTAGGTTACACCGTACAGAAATGCCACATGAGCTTAGCAGACAGAAAAATAACATTTTATCAGCAAAGTTTGTGTACAATTAGGAACTCTTAATTTGACATAAACCGTAGATGCAGAAATACATTTATCTTTCTCAAACACAAATATCAAAGCGAATCCCTCTTTCAGCTCGTTTTCGCTTTTCTTCCTCATCGGTTCTTTGGTTAATGAAACCTAAAGTGAACTCCAACATAGGGTTGAACAAACTGAAAATTGAGCCACTGGTATAACATTGTTAAATGTGATATTAGCTGTAATAAATACACTGAGTTCCTCATTTTCTCTTTCTTTTCATCTGTCATTTCAGTGCTTTCAACCGTTTCTGTGACCTTCAGCATTTTGGGCGGTATCCGTCGGATGCAGTCGTCTACTGCAGCGATAAAAATATTTATCGGACAAACATTTAATCGGTATGCTGAAGCTGTGGAAAAAAGAAAAAAAAAAACACAGCTTTTGCAAAAGATGCCATATAACATGGTAGAAAACATGCAAACTCCATACAGAAAGAACCAGGTTGGGAGTTGAACCCAGAATCTTCTCGCAGCATAAAAACGTATTTGGTCTTAGAAGTGAAAAGGATTCACTCTCTCTTTTCCTGAATTTGTAGTTAAAAAATACTCGTATGCAGCCTTGAATATTTTATTCTTTTGTTTGTTTGTAGAGTTGTCCTGTTACATGGTGAGAAAAAAAATGCTCCCTTTCTAAAAAATAAATAAAAAATACGGCATTTGTTTTACACGTCTGCAAGTGATACATGAAATTCACGCTCCATGACAAGCAGTGGGCACAGAGAACTGCTGGATCATCTGTTTTTGTCCTGCGGTGTGAAGCTGCTACAGCTGCCCGAGCACAGAGCTGTGGCATCTTTGTCCTGAGTGTCTTAGTGAGGAAACGTGTGAGAGCACCCTGCTTTCTGCGCCAATAAATTGTGTGAAAATGTAAGAAAAACTGCCGGTTGGATAAACCGCACATATCTGAGTGTTTTGCCATTTGGGATTGAAGGTTCCCTACCAGCATAAGGAACCGGGGCGTCCTTGTCCAGCGCCACCAGCGGAGGGTCCAGCAGCACCGTGTCCATGTTCTCTGTGATCACTCCATGGTAGGAGGTCTCTATCCACGGCTTGTGCTTGTTGACTGTGAAAGGAGAAGAAAGAATGAGATGAACAACAGTGTCTCTTCGTTTTGCAGTCTTATCCACTGATGTAAATAATAATAAAGGTGAGAAAAACATGTTTATCTCAAAAAGAAAGCTTTTCTGACCAGTTAGTTTTGGTTTTTGAGACTTTCGCTGATATTCATTTTGACGAGAGGTTTACCACAAACACAGTGCGACACTTTGAACAAACACATTTCTGTTTTTAGATCTGTGTTATTATGAACCTTTGCATATCTTCCTCTACCATCAGTACTTTCTTTTTTTTTTCCACAGTAAATTTATACTATTTGTTTCTTCTGTTGGCCCCTTTTCTCTCCTCTTTGTCCATTTCCACAAAATGGTGAACTCAAACACCACCCTTGTTTTGTAGGGTGAATAAACCAGAGACCCACCGTCACACACAAAGTGAATGCTGCCACTGCAGCTCAGGAGGTGATCCGATTCCCCGCATTCCTAAATCTGCATGTTCACAGGCTGGATATTAAACTCTCCCGTCCCTCTAGTACTTGTGGAGTCCCTTTGGATGAAAACATGCGCTTATTGAATCTAGTGTAATGTAATGTGCTCTAAATTAAACTTCCTCACAGCGGGAGCTAACACACAGGAACTTATGCTCAAGCCGCATAAACATATGTGGATACCATGTGCATTGGTGAGCCCGCACATACACACACAGGCCGCATCATCTCTGGTGTCCAAGAGTCGAGCTCCGCGGGGAACCGGCCTGACAGCCTGACCTTCTAATCCACTGACGAGGATCGCTTTGTCTCCTGCCAGTGAGCAGATGACACGTCCAGCTGGCAGCGATTTAAAATGTACCAACCCGTTCCTAAAGCCTTCTCGTATAGCTTTTCATCCGTCTGCGTGAAACTTTGGCGGTTTTTGTCCCACTATCCCGTTTTCCCCAGAAACCATCAACACACTCAAAGGACAGGGTCGCAACGATGAAATGAAAACTGGAATAACTGCAAACAAACGACGATAAGATTTCACAAGTTTTACGGTTTAAGATGTTGAATTACTCAGACCTCGTTTGTTTTAGCCCTTTTGTCATGTTTTAACCACAAACATAATAGATTTCACAGAGATGCTGTGAGATAAACAAGCACAAAGTAGGAAAATTAGACATTTCTTTGAACACGTTTTATGAATAAAAATATGAAAAGTGTGGTTTGAATACTTGGGGCAATTGAACGGACTTTCGCAGTACTTCTGCACACGCCTGACGTAGGTTTCAATGACCAAGATCCTAAATCTCAGGCAGAGTGGTGGGCTCATCGTGATTATTTTATTTCCCTTTGGGATCAATAGAGAGTATTCTTGAATTTTATTGGATTTGAATGATTAAAAACAAAGACATTATTGAGGGAATTGGGCTTTTGATGGCAAAAACAATATTAAACAATTGCAATTCTCATTCACATTCGCTAGATTTCACCGAGACACCTCCTTATCTGAATCCTGCTACACTCAAGAGAGACTCCATAGTGGTTAATATGAAGTGAAAGGAAGAAAAAAAAAAAACACCAAGACATTATACAAGCCATTATGCACATGTGGTAGATGAGAAGCACTGCAGTACCCAGCATGGGTCGTCTCAGCTGGAGAGGGGAAAGAGGAGAGTGGTCTGTCTTCAAGTGAAATGAAGATATCTCTAGGCTACACCTGTAATATTCTACTTGTAATGGAGGATTCAGTGGCGCATTTCGAAGTGCATGACTTTTATTCTGCGCTGCCACTACGGCATCTACCTCGTCCTTCCAGCCTTCTTCAATTTACAATTCAGCGTCGGTAACTTCCGTGAAAAGGCAGAGGTGAAATGAAAAGGGACAATTTCCTAAAAGCTACTCTTCAGAACCAAGATAATGTTAAAGTAAGGTAACAACCATAAAATGCATGAAAATTTGTATGTATTGAAAAAGCTATTTATGCCTCCGCCGGCTACTCAAAACAACATACCGCGGTGTTTTCTGTACACTTAAAGATGTCTTCGGTTATTGACGTGCGTCCCACGGAAAAGTGCCGTTTTGCTCTCCGTTTCATTTTCAGCACAAGGTCCTACATTTATTACAAACAAATTGGTTGGTGGATGACACAGTAGAGTTGTGGCTCATTAAGGGGAGTCTAATAAAAGTGCCGTTTCTGGGGAAAGCATTCATCAGATTGGGTAAATTAACTATTTCCAAAATGCTTCTCGTTGCACGAACTTCATTAGTGATCCATTTAAGGTTTACCTCCTTGGCAACATGGCACTGAACTCAATAAAACAAAAATGGAAGAAAGCCCGCATAGAATGACGGAGGGGAAAAAAACCCCTAGAAGAGCAGATTATGTAAAGACAAATGTAATATTGCTGCAGTTTTATATACAGTTTTCAAATCATCTCACAAACTGACTCAAGACTAAAAACAAATCACCCATTCATGAGAAACAGCTGCTTGTTTTTCTTTACAGTTTTAATTTTAACTTCACAATAGCTGGTAGCGGGGCAGTCAAGATATAGAAAAGCAAAAATAAAAAAAAACTAAAGAAAATCCAATAGATTTACTTGAGATGAAAAAAATAAAAATAATGGACAGATGGAGGACCCAACTCTACCTACATCAAATAGCCAAAAGTATTGAACTGCTTGTCTTTAAAGCTTAAAAAACTTTAACATCCCATACTTGCAGCTGTGATGCGTTTCAGCACACGAGGTTTTAGATTATCTCGCTAATTTCTTGGAAAATTCCCTGAACTCCGTGTTTCGCCTCAGAGATGCGACTCCGGGTTCCACCCTCACTGACACACTCTCTTTAGAAAAACACATCAATAACCGTATTCAGCCTGCCTACTTTCATTTACTCAAGCATCGTCTTTGTCTGTTTCTCACACTCGGTGATTCTGCTGCTCCCATTGAGGCTTTTTTTTTTGTCACCTCTTGTATTGATTATTATAACTCTCTGCTCTCTGTCTTGCCCCACAAGTCCATCTGTAAAGTCCAAGTGGTTGTTAGCTTTGCTGCCTGCATTGTGACCTGAAGCCCATCATATCACTCTCATTTCTAAGCAACTCCATGGACTTTCTCTCCAACCCAGCATTGATTTTAACATTTAAAGCTCTCTGTAAGGTTATCCAGTACGGGTTTTTTTGTTTTAGAAAAGTTTCTGCTTTACACACCTCTTTGAATCCTGCAATCATGATCATCAGTCTGACCATATACCCACTTATCTGTTCACAATGGGATTCAGTCTCTAAAATTACAGTCTACAAATATATCTTAACATTTTTGAGCGGCCAAGCCAGAGTCCAGGTTGAATCTGAAGATAAGGGGCGATGGTGAGAATGCTTTCCTTCCAACATCAAACTTAAAGCTCATCGTGAACAATTGTCCAAAGGTTGCAAAAAAGCTGCTCAGCAATTACAAGGAGATTGCTGTAATTTCAACTGATTAAGAAATGAATACAACCTTTTTAACAGGTCATTTAAAAAAAATGCAAATGATTTTTCATTTTTCCCCAACTTGATATTTTGAATCTAAACTTGCCAGGGGTATAAATATGCATGAGGCTTTCTAGCCTGTACACCAAGTGGCCAATATTTCATGCTAATTACATTTTGTTTATTTAGCTTATTTACTTTCCCCCTCCATGAATTGCTGCCGAGTCATTAAGTCACTTACACATTCTGGCTCCTCTGCGCTTTGTGTGCAGGTGCCATTTTGAGACGTGAAGAAGCAACAGCATCATGCGCACAAACCCGTTATGAGACAGCCACGGAAATACATCAGTCTAGACTAAAATGATAGAAATGGCCTCAGACAAGCCAGATGATCCCAAGCCTTGAGCCAAGCTGCTCTTGTGTGGTTAATAATATCCATTAAGACAGCATCCTATATCGTTTTTTTTTTTGTTTTTTTGTTTTTTAATGACTACAAGTTCCGCTGAAAAACGCATTCTGTCTTTGGCCATTATATAAAACATCTGCAGCCATTAGAGCACAAGACTGCACAATGAAGGAGACTAATTCATTTAAGCAAACAGTCTAAAAGCATATTGAACACAGTTATGGATGAAATCTGATATGACACTAATGTAGACACAAAAAAAGGAAACAGAACAGTGATTTCTAGTAAACAGCATTAGTGTCTTTGTGTAGGATCAAATATCAGCATGTGGAGGCTTGAAAAACTCTTTGTGCAGAAACAAATAATCTTTTCATTCCTGTGTCCAGGTCATGTCCTCAACCCTACCACACTACTGCTCCTACTGCGTGCGTTTCCTAGTTTCCATTTGATAAGTGAAACAAAGTGTCCTTTTCACCGACCAGGCCAACGCCGTGGCAAAGCAAACAACAATAAGTCTCGATTTATGGGTGGTGATGCCTAAAGCCTGAATAGAAAACTTGCCCATGAAGTCAAAAACCAATAAATGTGTCAAACAGCTTTCAAAGAAAGGATTTAAAATGGGGGGGATGGGGGTAAAGTACAGTGCCTTTCAAAAGTACTGACTCTTTCAACTTTTTCACCTTTCACTTAATTGTGAAGTGGGAGGACAATGATGCAAAGCTTTCAAAAATTTTCACAAAGATGTGAAAAGCATAGCTTTGGATTTAGACACCGAGTCATGAGAAAACCTCCTTTCAGTGAAATCAAGCTGAAAGGCCTTTTGAAATGTCTAATACGAAGACAATGATATTTTTGACTTTTTCCAGTGGACTTAGAGCTGGTGTGAACGTCAATTTCTAAATCTCACCATAGATTCCTGATTGAAATTAGGTTGAAAGCTTTTGACGAAACGCATAGATATGTTTTAATATAAACTATAAACTGTAATTCTGTTTTTATGTTTTTTTTTTTTGTTTTGTTTTTTTTGGGGGGGGGGGTTGATATTGTTGAGGGGAACATTTTCCCAAGTTCAAAATCTTTTGCAGACCAACAAGTTTTCCGACAACTTTCCATTACTTCCCTGTTTCTGCAGAAGAAACGACGTCAGTGTTGGTTCAGGGTGATGTTCCTCCACGTTTTCTATGTAAACCAAAAACGTAATTTGAACAGAGGCCATTCTTCCAGGACTGAAAAGAAGCTTAAACTGGCCTCTTTCTTCTTCTCATCCATTATGGTCGGAGTCGTCTCCTGGCTTTTGTATCCATGGTGATACTGGTACATTGTTAGTGTTCCTTCACACACAGCATAATGGAAGTACACCACAAGGATCCATTACGGGAGACGCTGCAGCAGAACGTCATCTTCTGTACATTTTCTTCAAATAGGACTATTTTTGGTTTTCTTCCAGCAAAGGTTTTTTCTTCTTCCCACTCTTCCATGAGGGCAAAATTTGTGAAGTACACCACTAATAGCTTTCCAGTCAATAGATTTTCCCACCTCAGCTGTGGATGTCTGCAGCTCCTCTAGCAGCCACGGGTCTCTTGGCTGCTCCTCTGATTAATGCTCTCGTTGCCCGACATGTCACTTTTTGATCTTGGAAGGTTTTCAGTTTGTGCCACAGTTTTTCTGCTGATGGACTGAACAGAGAAGCGTCAGAAGCTTGAAGATTGGGATAGAGTTTTATAACCCAACTTGTAATTAAATGTCTCCGCAGCTTTACCCCCTGACCTATGTGCTGTATTTTTCAGTCTTTGTGACGCCACTTGTTCTCCAATAAATATCTGAGTCCGTCACAGAACAAGCTGAGTAAAATACACTTTATTTACCAATTAGTGGACCTCTAATTTATTGCACTATATTTTATTTAGGGGTAACATAAAAGGCATCAAAGCTGAATGTAGTGTAAAAAATGCTGAAAATGTACATTTGCAAATATTTTTGCAAGAATAGAGTATTAGATAAGAAATTCTGATTTTCTTTTTGTTGTGTCATTTTTATAGTATAATTTGAAGCTGATGGATCTGTTTTGGTTTTTTTGCTAAAAAAAATAATAATAATAATTTCAAGATTTATCCAAACATGATTCAAGGTCAACATCAACATAAACCAGGTAGTTAGAGCTGACCTTCCAGTGCTACACTTGTACTCTGCTGCTCACTGAGGGGGATTAGTGGGGAAAATGTGCACCAATAAAGATAAAAGCAGCAAAGAAAGAGAGTGGATCAGTAGCACAGGACTAAGAATGAAGAGAAAAACTATCCAACAGGGCGCATCAATATTTTAGTCATTTAAAAGAATAATGACAAAACCTACCATCGACCAGTCATGAAGCAGACGGAGTATGTGTAAATCTACGGTGACCTCCCCGTGCCCCAGCAGAATGAGCAGTAATTAAACCTGCGCAAACGTGCACACACACACACACACACACACACAGGAGTGCACTTTAACCCTCTCACACTCGGGACAATACTGCTTCTCAGCCGAATGTGGAAAAGGAGAACACAAAATGTGCAGCAAGATGACAGAAGCAAATAAAAGCGCAGAGAGAAGAAAGGGTGTGTGATAAAAGTAAAAGAAGAGGCCAGGATAGGATGGATATTGGGTCAAGAGTGGGAGATAATAATGGAAGGCAGTCAGAGATGAAAGGTTGATTCTGTCTGAAGGGCCTTTCATACAGCTCCTGGCAAAACTATTCACACTTTTGCACGTTTTAAACCTTTGCAACAGCAATAAAAAAAATGTATTTTTTTTTCTTATATATATGGATCAAATCCGTAGGCTATTATTGGAAGCAGAGGTAAAAAAGGTACATGATTTTCAAAATGTTTCATGCATAAAAATATGGAAAGTGTGGAAAGCATTTTTATCCAACACCCCTCACTCTTACAAGGAAAAATGAAACCGACGTGTAATTTAGTCTCAATATAACGTACGTCAGGTGTGAGATGGTGGAGGACATTAGTGGACAAACAACATCAGGAAGTGCAGAAGTCAAAGGCAGGGTTAGGTTATGAATCAACAGTCAACGTTTTGGACTTTTCATGCTTTCAAGCTCCATCTTTGACCTACAAACTGAATGCATTGATCAGAATCAGTGAATAGGCCCTATTGTATCTCTGGAGGAGCTGTGGAGAGTCATGACTCAGGTGAAAGATTATGTTGGCAGAACAATTATTAGTTGTCCACAAATATGGTGCTTAAGGAATAGTGACGAGAAAACTCTTTGTTGAAAGAGAGTCGTTCGCAGTTTGCTCTCTGCTATGCAGAAAACACAGCAAAACACACAGTCGTCGTAGTGAAACATGGAGGTGGAAGCATCAGGCTGTGGGGATACTTTTTCTTTTTTTAAACAGGGACAGGAGCATTGGTCAAAGTTGTTTGTTGGTAATCCTAAACAGGAAAGAAAGATTTGAACTGAAAACCTTTCATTGGTTACTGCAGGAGAAATCTGATGGTTCTTCTGCAAATGCATACCCCAGTTTTCTAGACTTTTGTGAAAGAATCCCAAAACCATCCATCATCTTTGTTCCACTTCAAAATTGTGACCTAGGTTGGAATTTCTAGCTGAAACGTGACGACGTGTGAAAACGATTAAAGAGTAAGGACATGTTTACTGTTAGCCTTACTTTATACTGCTTTGCGTCATGAAACGTAGGAAAGCTCAATCTATATTGTGAATTTAATATAAAATAAACCCTAAATGCCGACTAAAAACAACAACACATTTGACCGCCCTGTAAATTACGCACTTGAGCTATGATTTATAAGTAACAAAACACTTTCCATACCCATGCTAATTAGTTTTGGTTTTGTCTTAAGTCCATACAATTTCTTTCTCGAGAGATAGAACATCCTGTCTCGCCACCTAAACACAAGCTTCATTAACAGAACAAGTATAGACTTGTATCCAATTATTTCTGACTGAACGCATTTTCATTTTACGCAAATGTTTGAAACTTTTTTTTCCCCCCCCGCACAAAACATTTACAGGCTAATTATCTTAACCTGACAAAAGTATTGCCCTATTGTCATAAAGTGTGTCAAATATTATAGAATAATTCTTGGTTTCTCTAATGAAGTGAAAAAAAAAACTTTCTTGCTTTTAAAGCTAAATATCCATATAGAAGAAGGGTTTTTGATATTCTTTAGCACTTAAAGGGATGAGGATGGTTCACAGCCTTTTGTTCTGTTTAGGAGGTGATAATTGCTTCAGTGGTAATCGCCGACTCTTATCATATCGTACTTCCAACAGTAATTAATGGCAGCTTAAGAGCTAAAAGGACTTTGTGTGTAGCGGTTTTAAGCACAGAGTGAGCGGATGTGATGGTCACAATCAGTCCAAGTTTTCTACGCTGGAAACATTCTCAACTAAACTCATTAGAAGTTAGTGTTTGCTGTCAGACAGAAACAGAAATGACTATAGCACTGTGCAGATGGTTAATTATGAACACATTGCAGGCATCGATCGTTTCCACAGTTGGAACACAAGTTTAACACCAGCAAATTGAAAAGCTTAGCTTTAAAATCCTTAACTTTAAAAAAGACAGACACACATTACCTCTTGGCAATGAAGGCGAAAGCCAAGTCTCTAACACAGTATGACTGCATACATGTCACATCCGCTATGCAAGATCATCATAATATGCTTAAAAGCCCATACCGATCACACAGATGCAGGGGCCAGGATGTAAGCTACAGTGATGTGCAAAAGTATTCACATCCCTCCCCAAAACCCCCTTCACGATCACATTCAATAATGTTACTGGGATTTTCTCACAGTGACCAGCTCAGTGTGGTAAATGATGCATGGTTAACATTTCTTTAAAATATTTCTATTAACCACCTTTTCACATAATCTACCCTGGGAACATTTTGGGGCATGTAACAGGATTTGATCTGGACTTTGACTGGGCCATTTAAAATTATTGTATTGCAGTACATGGCTGTACTGTACACTCGGTACAGTCATATATTTAGCTGCTGAATCCAAGTGTCCCTGCACCATCAAGTTTCATGATGTGGATGGTGTCTCCATGGTGATGGACTGTATCAACATGGTTCTCCTTAGATATGCAGTATGTTATATTCTTTCCATTTTCAGATTATGGACCGAACAGTTCTTGGAAATATTACCTCATCTCTGACCTGTCTGCTGTGTAATAACCCTTAATGATGTTGTTTGTTCACTAACATTCTCTAACAAAGCCTACTAGGCCTGCAGCTGTATTTTTAATGAAGTGCACACAAATGGACCATTTACTAAATGGGGAATGTCTAAAAAGCAATTCTTTCATTTTGGGGCGTCAGAGTAAAGGACTCCTCACACTTATGTTTTATTTGTAAAAAAAAAAAAAAAAAAAAAAAAAAAAAATTAAAAGGCTTGTTTCATTTTCCTTCCACTTCTCATTTATGTATGGCAGTGATTATACAAAAGGTGAAAAAGTTCAAAGGGCACAAAGGCCCACGTGGTCCAAAGCCCTTAATCATGGTAATGCAGCATTCAACATTAACTATCCAACGTCTATGACACATTTAACAACTAGGAGTTATTATCTTGTAGGCCAGTGAGAAGAGCAATTAAGCAGTGCTGTAGCTTTGTGTCTGCTAAATAGAAAAGCAATCAGCAGAACTCCTCACAAGATGTCATTACAAACCTGCAGTCGATGAATGCACTACTGACCTGACATAAAACGCTTCACCCATGCATACACTTCTTTGCATTCACATTAGAGTTTGGCGAGGGACTGTAAAGTGAAGTAAAATTAACACCCAGAAATAATAATGTAAAATATCACTGCCCCACAGGAACAATTCAAGAGGAAACCAACAGTTTACACACACGAACACACACACAAAACCTCTCAGAACGTCTTTCTATGAGAGCCATGAGAGCTATGAGTATAAACTTAAAGCCCCACAGCTTCAATGAAAGATCCAGTTAGTGGTGTAAAAAAATAAGCACATTTGAACGCTTCATTTAAATTCCCTTTAGGCAGATCTAAATCAGAGTTGACCATTGGTTTATTCCCAGAACATTAATTCCTCCCATACAGAACCATTTCTCTGTATTATAAGATTTGCAGATTGTAGTAATTTATTGTGCCCTCCCCCTCCCAACACATTAAAGGGTCCATAAACTCTGATCTCCACCAACTAAAAGACTTAAAACCCCCAGTTGTGAAGACAATTAGTTTTTAGAAAGGTTGATTTAATTCGGGTTTGTGCACAGTCCTATGTAAGGAAGTCCACTGGTAGCTTTCCAATCTAAAAGGCTGTGTTTGAGACACAGATGTGGCCTAATTGCAGTGGGACACCACACAAAACAAATCTTTTTTTCATTTCCTTCCTGCTGACTACATCAAAACCGGCATAGGCAAGAGAAAACGCTGCTGTGTATAATTGGCGTCCCATACTTCTAGATAGCATAGCTCAGTCTATAAGCCTACGGGAAAAACAACTTCTGCACGACATTATTCAGAGGTGCCGAAGGACATGATGCTCAGATGCACGAGTGTGATTTAGACTCGACGACCGTGGCCATAAATAATAAAAATATAAAGGAAAAATAGCTGCAGGAAAAAGGTAAGAGCACAGAGAGAAGGGAACATTTATTTGCACAAGCCAAGAAAAGAACGAATGTGTTGAGTAGCGAGCAGGGAGTTAATTTTCTGATGTGGTATTTTTGAGAAGTGGGAGTAGAAAATGTGAAAACTGCAGAGGGGACATGGGAGGAGTCGTCACGGAAAATCATACCGATTCTGAAATTAATATCTGTTATCAGTGTTCAAAAATAGTGTTAATGACATGGATCTCTGCTCTGCTTTCATCCAGCACAATATGCGACACGATTGAAATAACCAAAACACGGCATCCTCAAAGTACTGAATCCCAACTCTGAAGCAAAAGGCCCAAAGCAGAAGATTACTACAAAACCGATGCCACAAAGCAAAGTAGATATCAAAGTAACACTTATTAGATAAGGACCTTTAGTTTAAGAATTATGGATGTTATCTCCCACCAGTAAAGCTTCTTCTGATCTTCTTTGGTTCCAGATCTAAGTGTCCTATTCTGAGTTTTTTTATTTTTTGTCTTTTAATTTGACTGTTTTTCTAAAAATGCCCTCGGCTGAATTTTAGGTTTTGCCCAATTAACCATTTATTCCACACAGATTGTCTTAATGTTAGCACATATCACATTAGCAAGTACTTACTTGGTAAATTACAACAGAAATCCAAAAAGCTTTCGAACAGTAAGAACCTTAGTTATTAATTAGTGGCGGTACATCCCGATTATTTATTGCATTTTCACACACACACGCACACCCCTCGAGGTCCACAAGACACACCTGAGGAAATCCTCCCGCTGCAGTACACGTCACGGTGTTTTGTCATACGTGTGGCTTAAAACAATGGTAAACAATCATGGCAAAGAGGAACGACTATAAGAAGTTCACAAGTTTGAAGTGGGAGGAGAGAATGATTGACGAGCTGCAAGAGAGAACAGAAGGCGCCGGTGGGAAGTTTGTCCGCTGCATCAGAGCAGATCATATTGACACTGGACTGGTTTCACTAACGCTTTCTCATCTCTTTATATCCAAAATGGTCAGGAATCAGAGGTGAACATCCTAAAGACCTAAGCCACTTTCTTTCTTTTTTTTTTTTTTTTTTTTCGGGGGACCTTTTTTAAAGTTTGCCGTTTGTCCCAAAATTTCCCCGTCATCCAAGCTGAAGAGAGGGGGCGTCAAACCACACATCTGGAGAGGCCCTGCAGCTTCCCACGAGTGATGAGAAAACATTCTGATTTTGCTGATGTGCTCGATTCTTTTTTTAGTTCTGCTGCTGAAAGTTGAC
This sequence comes from Poecilia latipinna, assembly GCF_001443285.1. Taxonomy (NCBI): domain Eukaryota; kingdom Metazoa; phylum Chordata; class Actinopteri; order Cyprinodontiformes; family Poeciliidae; genus Poecilia; species Poecilia latipinna. The sequence continues at coordinate 59,215 of NW_015112830.1, forward strand.
GGATCCCCACCGGTTCCCAGACTCTGAGATCATCTTTTCTTTTTCCTTCCCGTCTCAGATTAAAGTGGAGATTCGAATCAAAATTCGCTTCCTTAGACTCCTAATGGATCAATAAGTTTCTGATAGATGTGGGATTTTTATTTAACTTTAGATAATAATGGGTTAAAACTTAGTGTTCACATCTCTGCACTTTATTTGACTTTTCTTTATTCAGCTCGATTAAATTAGTAAATTGATGTTACTTTTATTAATAACATTTATTTTGATTACACCGATTACCAGATCCCATTGATTTTTTTATGATTCTGGTTTTATTTGTAAATCACATTGCTAAATGAAAAGGTCAAGAATTCATAGTAAAAATCAGTTTAAGATAGATTATGAGATTAACCCTTTCATGCATAGTGGTCACTACAGTGGACAGCTGTCTAAAAGCCATTTTCTTGTGCTTCTTGTGGATTTTT
>NW_015112830.1:63953-76489 GCF_001443285.1 Poecilia latipinna
TACAATTGATCACCTGAAAAAAATAAAAGAAATAAAAGAAATCTTTACAATTTTTTTGCTACCCTTTTTTATGCCTTAAGAAAATCAAACAAAAATTTTGAAAAAAAAAAAAAATCCTGACACAAAGGATCATAATTCATGCATGAAAGGGTTAATTGGTTTCTGAACATAAATTTGGTTTACGCCTTCAACAGTTCAACTATTTAGGGTAGAACATTTAGTATACACGGCAAGGAAATATTAGGTCGTGTTGAATGAAACTCTGTCTTCATGCTCTCCAAAATTACACTCAGTAATAAACTTAATTTGTTTTCTTTCTGGTCTGCCTTTCCCACTTTATCCCACATTAGGAATTATCCGCCGTCGAGCAGCATGTTGGGAGCGGGAGGTAGAAAACGTGTCATGGATAATCAACAATGACTGATTAGTTTCTGCACAAAAAAATAAGTCGCAGAGTGCTCTCAGTGATGGGCTGGTGTCGATTAGTCTCGGCGAGTGCACAAATGAAGAAGCACAGCTGCAGGATTTGAAAGAAGTCAAGTGAAAGAGGAGTGGATGGAGAAGGACAACAAAGACAGAGCGGAGAGAGGAGAACGGGGAGAGAGAAGGTGATATCTCCATTAACAGAAAGCAGCAGGAGACGAGAGCAGCTGTGCAGAGGGGAAACGTGTGGCAGTGTGGCCGACTGGATTGAATTAGAAGCAGTCCCACTCCGCAGATCACGTGACAATTGGCCAAGATAAACAGACGACAAATTTAAACTCATTTCAACATTTTTAACACACTTTCAGAAGGGAATCTAAACCATGACTGCCTGGCGACAATGACCCCTCCTCCATCTGTTCACATCTAGTTTTGGGTGCTATGTGGCATTTCGGTTCTCTTTTGCAAAAATAAAAATAAATGTGAAGGAATACTACCCTGGACACACGCCACACTGTCCGCTAAACACATTTTTACTCAAAAACGAAAAGCAAAAATCAACAGTGTTCCATATAAAGAGACGCATGTATCACACAATAAATATAATTCAGCTGAAACAATCTAGTGTGAAAATAATTAGTTTACAAGATTGAGTGATCACTAATTACACACTGTTAGCTGGTGGTATTTGTTTTTGTTTCCGTCAGTCAAATGAGGCAGGACAACTCTGGAAGGTTAAACGGAAATGACTCATTTCTTTTGGCACAGAGCACCTGGTTTTCTGATGATGAGGAGTTCATATGCAGGTTGCAAGAAATGCAAAATAAAGGTTTTTATACAGGCTCAAGTTTTAATAGATATGCATTTCTAAAGGTCAGCTGTTAAAAAAAGAAATATCCAGGCCTTCAGATATGAACACACCGATGTAACAATCCCTGTTACAATATGCTTTTCATCTTCTGTATACTTGCCAGACATAAAATCTAAACCTTTTCATTATAATGAAGGTAATCTGCAATTTTTTAACATTCAGTATAGTACCAACTTAAACGTCATATATCAGTGCTTTGTTATCCATTTACTCTGAATCTCAGCTTGTGGATATTCCTCACCTTCTAAAACAAAAGCTCCACTAAGAACATGAGGATTTCCATCTTTTGCATAAAGGATTCTCCTCTGGTTTAGCGGAGAGAAGATGAATTTGTCTTGTGTTCATGCAATGTGTTGAAACTAGATTTCTTATCTTTGTGTTTTCGTGCCAAATCTCTGGCAAACTACAAGTCTCTCAGCTACATAAACGACTAATGCTGAACATATGTAATATATTCAAGTTCCCAGATAACCAACACCGAGAGAATACGTCCTCCTTTTCTCCATCAGTTGTTCTTTTGATATTGAAAGTGCTAGATGGCAGACAAGTTGAGTCAATCCACTCACAAAGGTTGATCTGCTGTTCTTTAAAAAAAAAAAAAAAAACTATTCTGTCACCTTAAATCTGCACATCATCTGCTCCAAATCTGACATTTTTAAAAGTCTCTTACCGTCTGTCTCTGATCCTTTGCCTATCACTGCCTGTCATAATAAATCTGTTATCCCAACCCACTCCACAGTGTCTTTCTTATTCTTTTGCTGCCTGTCATGTTTTTTTCACCCGTTCCTGGTTATCAGGTGACAGGTGTAAACTGCCTGTGTTTGTATTTATTCCTGCACTTGCCACATTCGCAGTGAAAGAAGCTCAGCCAAATTTGGACATTTTGAACACATTTAAAATCTCCACGATGACTTCCACTGACAAAGGTTGCAGGATGCATTTGCGAATGAAAGAAACTTAAAAAATAAAAAAAATTCAACAGGATTTTAATACAAGAGAGAGAACTTGAATGTACAGGGAGCGCAACACTGCAGCATTTAGTTGATACCTAAATCTGCAAGCCCGCGACGACGCTTCAGTTCCCTTTGGACAATCTACAAGTCAACCAGAGGAATAATGGTTCAAAAGGGAGCAGTAAACAGCTGTCCTTCCTCCAAGACATCCAGTTCAATTACAGCAGAAAAAATAATCTGTGCCAACAGTACTTTACCAGGACAGATGCAGGAAATTACTTCAACTCTGGCCTAAATGTAGCTCGCAGAGTGGCACAGCGACAACATAAGAGAGTTTGAGAGCAGACAGGCTGTTCTTTTTGAGACAAAAATATTTGCAAAATATACTAGAGGGGCACATTTTACCACTTTCAAAAATTTGGATGATGAACAATAAAACACAAACACTTAAAAAAAAAAAATAAAATAAAAAGTGTCTCAGCTGTCGCAAAGCATTTGCTTTATACAAACATAGCAACCAGCAATACAGATATTTCTTTTCAGAATACCTTTCGGTCATTTTTCTTCCATCTTTCTAACACAGTGAAAGAAAAAATCTTTAGATTTATTTTTAAGCAAGAAGTAATATGCAAGAGAATGACCCTGAAGGCAAATACTGGCCTAAAGCACTTAAAATGCAAAGATCAACCATATGGCAAGAAAACAGTTGCAAATCCGTCTATATGGTGCTATTGATAAAGAGTAAGGATCGACCCGAGTGAGGTTAAAGTTGCTGGCAGGGGCATTTTAAAGCTAAACGGGTCTACAGTCCAAGTTCCTCAAGAAAAGTCAATGTGAAAAAAAAAATGGTTTTCACATGCAAGCGTTTATCAACACACATACACCCAACGCCTTCACAAAGCTGAGCCCTGCTCCAGTGACACCTGGGTGTTTGAATGTTTCTCATATTTTAATGAAGTAGCCTTTCGCCTTACACATTAATCCTAAGGGTGGATTTGCACTCCAACCATTAGACACTTAAGAAAAAAAAAAAGAAGAAGAATCACAATACAGTTTCTTGTAGGTTATGAGTTCATCATCAGTGAGATGTTCTCAGGTTGCTGATGGAACAGTTAATACTGGCACAGGCCTGAACAGAAACCTATGATGGCTATTCCTCGCACAGATTGCTAGTTTACAACAGGAACTCTAATAAACACATAATCTAAGAAAATATATAATTATATTATTACACAATATTTGTCTCCAGTCATCTAGGCCTACAAATATTAACAGAAGGCACTAAAATGAACACTGATGTTATGTTTTATAAAACAGTGCCGTGACGAGAGGTTCATTTCACAATAAAGGAATAATAATATATTGCATCAGAAATGGACACAATTTGGGCTACATGTTAAAATACTCAAATGCTTCTCTATCATATGAGGGTGTAAAAACATGCACACTGCAGTAGCTCTGTACAACATAAAAAATATCAAATCAGAAATTTAAACCTAGCTTCTACATGGGGCATTTTTGTCTATTTTGCTTCCTCGTGTGCATAAATTAAGTTTTAAACAAAGCAGGAGTTCTGACGGACTAAACGAGAACCGCCACTGGACGTTTTCTTCTCAGGTCCAAGGTGTTCGAGCAGACCTCATGGCTGATTTTCACAGGGCATTTCCACTTAGAAAAGTTTTTAATTAACAGACGATAGGGGGCACAGAGAATGCAATTAGTAAGGGTTATGGGGTTAAGTTGACTAAGCCATAAAATGTCATTTGAGTAACTCTCTCGGGAGATTCTGGTGCTGGATACAATCTCTGGTTGAGCTGATAAGGATGTGTGGCATTAGCAAGAATTTGATACTTTTCATGCTTCCTATCCTGCCATGTGTGCAGGTGTGTTAAATGACATGCAATGTGGAGGTACAGGTAAGAAAATGAAGGGTACAGGGTATGTAAACAACTGTGAGAAGTGTCACTTGCCACTGCCTAATTGTGAGATTGTTTTAAAAGAACAAAAGACTCACAAGAAGGAGAAAGCCTCATATGAAAGTAAATTTGGTTGCATCATAAGAAACTCGTCAACGAACGATAAAGAAGAAGGCATGCATACAATGTTTTTTTTAATGTTTATCAAGAAACCATTGTACAGATTCAACACAAATAAATCCTAAAGGCATTTTACATGGGAGCCTATTTGTCTTTGAAATTAGTCGGCACGTACAAGCCGTCGCTAATAATCTATGCCTGTACCTGGCTTTAGTTTTCAAAACAACTTTACTGCGTTCATTTTCTTAACAGTGTGTGGAGTGACAGCTGGTGCTGCGGGAAGAAATAAAGACGGAGTCATTAGGAAATGGATTTCTTATGAGCTCTGGTTAGAAAGATGCATGCTTCTGCGTGCAAGTGGTGTCATTTCCTTTCAGTTTGCTCATTTAGTAGGAAATTTAAATACACAAAACATGGAACATTTGGGTTTTAATTAAGCCAGCGAGCTCAAGCTTTCTCTTCGCAAATTAAAGCGACACTGTAGAATGGCACGGTTAAAATTAACAATAAATATCCTCTCTCTTAAATGGATAGAAATCTGAGATAGAAAGCAAATTCATCAAAAGGGCAAACACCAACTTGTTTTGTGCAATGCATTCAGAGGATATGTTCATTGGTCGTCGTTGCCCCAAGGAGCTTAGCTTTATGTTTAGCATTTTGATTCTGTGTGAAATAAAAACTAACAACCTTAAAACTATGCTTTAAAAATGTAGATTATCTTCTTTGATGAAAACGAGCGTACATTGACAAGAAAGGAGATTCTACGTTTGTGTATCAGAACAATAGAAACGTGATGAAAATGTAGCTTCGTCCAGATCGTCCTTAAATCATCTGCTCTGAGTGCTTAGAAACGTCAGACATCTCAGCCAACTTTAAAAGAAATGAGGTTATTTCAATAATAAAGTTAGAATTCATACTGTATATATATATATATATATATATATATATATATATACACACATTACACACAAGCAGTTTTAAAGACGTTTTAAGCACCTATTTCTGTTTATTAAAGTTGAAATTCAGTTTATCGTAAAATCTGAATATTTTAAGGGATTCAAAAATGTTACAGACTACATAACGGTAAAGTCTGCTGTAGTCAAATAGTCAAGCATACAGTCACAGGGCAGGTTGAACCACAAAAAGGCTCTTCTCAATACACTCGCTGCTCACAGAGGGTCGTATACAGAGATATGAATCGAGCCGAAGGAGAAAATGTGGTAGAAATAGCTGCACAAGCAACAGGAACAACTGCCGCCTTTCAAAGGTGCATTCAAAAATTTGGAAAAACGTCAAAAGGTGTGCAGACAGCGGCTCGAGTCTGTGTTTCCAGTCCTGCTCAGAGAGGACTAGTCATCTTCAAGAGGAAGATGAGAGACACCGGACCCATCAATGTACACGAGTTGAAGTAATTCATGAAGAGGCCTTGAACAAGTAGAGCGCATTTATTGTCCAACTTTATAAGTGGTTGGAATTTCTTTAAAAAAAATCTTTATTAAAGGTTCTCTGTAATCTTCTCATCTTCTAAGAAACTGAACTTTGAATTTCGGTTGGCTGTCAGCCATCGCTACCGAGGAAATTAAATCAATGCTTGAAGAACATCACTTCTCAATGACATTCCATTTTTATCTAGATGCTCCCATTTCACATAATCTATTTAATGGCTATATAAGTCACAAAGGCAGACATAATTCAAAACAAAGCAGCGAAAATAATGAAATGTGTAATCAAACAACCAGCGTTTAGTGTGCAGATGGTAGGTCTTGCTTAGTCCTGGCACGGCCGACTCTTGAGCAAGAAAAGGCAACAGAATAATCTGTTTGTGTCTGTCTTGTGTTTTGACACTGAAATGAGAAAAAAAAATGGAGAATGTCTTCATCTGTTTTAACCCCATAAATGGTGCAGCTTCACTTTAGCCTCGACCGTTGTGGTATTAAAGATAATCAATCAGCTTGTGGCGAGTCATTAGGACTAAATAGATGACTGCCTTATTGGAGAACAATTTCCCTAATCCGCGGATAAATATTTCAGTGCTTCCCTTCACTCCGTCTCCCCGTTTCAGTCTCCATGTCTCTTCATACCTGTTTTTTATGCTTCCAGAATCACAAACACACTGACTTACCCAGACAGCCCGCGGCTACATCCAAACCACCATGACGGAGAGAACCAGGGGTGATGGACTATTGACTGATCGAGTTCAACCAGTCCATGTAACTCTTGGTGGTTAGCCAGTCATTTCAGAAACAGCCCTCGGCAACCGGCTACCACTGGCCGCTGCGCGTTCAGGTCTGTTTGTGTGGACTTGGGTTTGCATGTTTTGTTTTGTTTTTTTTTTGTCTTGCTGCCGACCGATGGAATGACAGGCACTATGTCACCTGACGAGCAAAGATAAAGTACAGCGGCGGCCAGTGGGGTTAGGCCATCGGGCTTTATGAACACAATGTCAGAGAGAATGCAGTGTGTGTGTGTGTGTGTGTGTGTGTGTGTGTGTGTGCGTGCTCCACGCACAGGAAGACGGGGATCTGCAGACATATACGTGAAGGGGTTGGCAAAACGCAGGGTCTAAGAGAAGTGCACTGGTTAAAAAGCGTCTTTGCGCGTATGGGCGTGAGTGTGTGTAGGGTGGGGTGTTTGGAGGTGTTTTTTGTAAGTGGGGCTAGATGAGAGCTTGGGGAGGAAGTAAAGGAATTTAAAAAAAAAGGGAAAGAGTTCAGGGAAAAAAGACTCTGCAATGAGAAAGAAAAAGATGGGAGGATATCTCAGGGATTAGTTCCAGACCAGAGGGTAGAGCGGGAGATAAATCTCCTGCACCTAAAGGCGGCAGCGCAGGATAGAAGTTCAAGCCATCTCTCATGTTTTTCAATTTAATCTGCAGGAAGTAGTAAGATTTAATTTCCAACTCAGGGACGGGGATAGGGATCCATGAAGAGTAGCATAACAATACACACCTAGATTATAGCGAACACCACGGCTCTTGCAACACCCAAACTTCCACAGATTTAGTTGGTTTTTTGGGGTTTTTTTTGCACAAAACAACGTCAAGTGGTCACATGGAAAGAGTGAAAACAGCAGGATTATAGGACTCCTGGCAACTGAGCTTTAAGCTGCAGCTGGTAAGAGACTTTGATCCTTTTACACTATCTTAAGTACACACAGTGATACATTTAATCCACGCTGCCACATGCTGAGACCACAGGGCGCTCATCTGCCACATTCTCCTTTATCTGTATGTACCAATGCCACAAAAGACAGTCAGTCATGTGGAAAAGTAAACACCATCCAAGGAAATAAAACGGCTTATGAATATGTGAAAAGAAGCATCAAAAAGACATTGATGGAAATAAAAATGAGCCGGAGAAGTCAACGTTATCAACATTTTATTTTATATCTTTGTTTTCTAATATTCTTAAAACATTCCTTATGCTGTTTTTTAAGCTTTCAAATAGTACTTTAATCCAGAGAGTGCAAAAACTCAACATTTAGGCTAAAATATATACAACTAGACACAATGATAGTGTGTCTAGTGTGCCATTTTTAATAGGCTATACTTTTATAAAGCCTGTGCATTAAAGCTCTTATTTCCAGTGATCATTTTGGCCACTTTTGCTGTTCTTCATGTGCACAACAGAGAGGTTTTTAGTGGCTCAGGGAGTCACGTTGTGATAATGGAAAACAAGGAAGCTGTGGAGGAAATGTGGATAAACTATTATCAGTATTGTCATCCCATTAACAATCACAGCAATTGAACGTTTTCCTAGCATGAAGCAGTCCTAATCAAAACTAATATAGCTGTTCCTTAGCAATTTGCACAGAAAATGTGATTTTGTAGCCATCAAAAACATCCTGGCATAGTTGTAAGTGGATAGTTTTCTTGGCAGAACTCATCTCACACAGCTCATTTAAACTGTTTGGTTTCCTGAATGCTGTGGGGTTTTTTTTTTTTTTTTTTTTTTTGGCATAATCCACAAGTGATTTTCAGGGCGATTCCAGACACTTGATGTCAGCATTCTTCTTCCATTCCAAGACCAACGATGTGTTTATTATCCAATTGGGTCACCCAGTTGCGTTCAAGCTTCAACCAGCTATCCGTTGATTCGAGGGAAATTCGAAGAGTTTCGAGTCGTTTTCATTGTGTGGCTTCACCCATTATAGATGCAGGGATGCTTAAGAACGTCCTATAATCAATTTCTTTTTTTCTGAAGGTGACAGTTGGGGTCAAATGACTTAACACTTGGATACATCAAGATTTTGAAATGGACCCACCTTAACCCATTTTAAAATTGTAGGGACTAAGCTTAACAAAATCATTTAATATATATATTTTATAATCATCCCACCCTAAAAAAAAACTAAAAAAAATCCCCAAATAGCTATGATATTCATGCACATCAGCATCAGGTGTAACCTGTTTCGTAGAGAACAGTATAGATGAAATATAAGTTAGATAAAATGATTGAAATGACCAAGAATGATCATTGCAACTGATGCTAGCTGATGCTAACTTCTACCAAAGTTGGGTTTTGTGTGCGTCGTCTGGAAGTTGGTCCATATCGTTGGGAGGAGAAACGAGCGGCATCCCACTCGGTTCAATCGTGCCATTTGAGCTCTGTGACTACCTATGCTGCTGGCTCAGACACAGAAAGCTCGACTTTGACTCCACACTCTACCTTTGTACTCCGACACGCTATAGATGCACAGTAGAGGTTTATCAGGCCCAGCTTGGTATCCAAAGCATGGAAAGGGCTTCCTAACGATCCCAACGACACTCATTTCCTAATCAGCAGAGAATTTTACAGGCATTTGAATTCTTACTTCCAGCTAAAGTTGTTAGAGACTTATTAGTTCAAGTTAGCAAAGTCAGTCATACCCACCCTGGAGAAGAACCCTTTGATCAATTCAAGCAGCACAAGGAGGCAAAAGGAAAAGCCAGCAGTGTCTCCGAGTGTCTTCGGTCTGCGCCTGCACTTCATCCCTTCACTGACGCTTTTCTTGAAGAGCCATCTCTAATGAGGCTAGTTCCTACGCAGCGTGTCTCTCTCCCCGTATGCAAGTGTTGATAATAGTTCTTCAAACAACAGAAGGACAGCTCCTTTCAGAAGCACCCATTAAAATTTAATCAGCGGCTCTTCAAACTCAACTCTGGTGGAGTTGGAAAGTGACACGGATTTCGGAAACTACAGACTCCAAAATGTTGACCGACATTAACGTTTAACGTGTGCATACGAAAAATAGAAAACGTGGGCAAAGACCGTCAGACTACCTCTGTCAGTACCACTAATCATGCTTTTATCTGGAGCAGCACAAAAATGGATCATAAACTCCACTAGCCAAATAAGAAGGTCTTGATAATGCTTTAAATGCATAGCGTAATGATAAAGTGCAATTTGATCCACACACTGACTAATAGAGGTTGGCAAATAATGCCTTTATGTTAGCTAAAACTATTTCTTTTAACTATTTCTGTCTGTCCCACACCAAAAAGATCTACATGTGATATTTCTAGCAATAATTTCAATCAACTGCCTGGTGAAAATATGACAAAATACCAAGTATGCAAAACCCTGGCAGCCATGTTTTCCACAACGTGACGCTAATAGCATCAGAACGCTTCTTTTCTTGTTGTTCTAATATTGTTTCACTTCCACGACATTTCCCCTCCGCACCCCATACAAGCTGCATGTCAACAGAAATATCCTCTGAAGTTTGCATCTGACTTTGTCAAAGTTGTCTGAAATACGTTTGAAAGAATATGTCATTGGAATAAAACAGGCATGTGGGAGGAGAAGTTGGGGCCAAAGTAATCAGGGGAGCTGAAAAGCGTGAAAGTACCATTACTCACAATGCCATATTCACATAGAAAAGATAAATGACTGTAATCTAACAGCAGCCCTCTAATACTGGATCTAGTTGGGTGGAAAGAAAAAGAAAGAAAATCTCTCTCTTTTTTTTTTTGCTTACCATCCAAGCTTTGTTACAAATAAGTGCTACACAATAGGAGTTCATCTGAGAAAAACCCATCCTAAAAGCTGTTGAAAAGGAAATAAATCTACAACCTAAACACGAGTTTTAATGCTTAGAAATGCAGGTAACTTTTCCATCATGTGGTACGGTGATTGCATCGAATGCCAGCATAGTCGTGAAGACGCCAGCATGTCAAGCATAAAGTGTTATCTGCTGCTAATTACTAAAGTTGTTGGTGAGGGGGGCAACCAAAACTGGGTGGGGTTCGCCAAACATGAAAAAGACAACATCTAACAGAGCATAACATTTTTAAAAATGCAATTAAAACTACTGTCAAAATGACTGATTTGTTCTTGTTTGTCATTTAGAAAGCAGGGTTTTGTTTACGCTACGTATCACGTTTTAATTTCTTGGATTTGAGTTTCCAGTTCATTCCTCAATCCCACCAGTAGACAAACCATTTCATAGCCATATACCTAAACATTGCAGATCAAGTTATTTTTCGTATTAGTTTGGCGTTTTCATGAATTGCAGAGGTTAATAATGAAACATTTAAATAAAATGTATCTGAATATTACTTTCTAAATATTTTTTACTCTATACCAGTTTCATTGATTGAGGCTATAATCTCTATTTGAGCCTGTCGAAAGGTCAGGCTTACGACTCGTTATTAAACTAAAGTAACTGTAATTAACCTCTCACAGGTTATTAGAGTGCCACAGATGTGTTTCTCAGACTCTGAGTAAATCATGGAAAACTATTTTATATCATCAAATGCCAATGTTGGTACAAAATTAAAAAGCCACATACGTAAAGATAAAACTCCAAAGATGAAATGGTGACGCGAATGAACAACGCCTGCGCATCAGTGAAGTAGTGTTTTCCGAAACCTTGCTCCCGTTTCAGTTTTTCTCTAAAATGTCATGAAATAATTCTTTATCAGAGTTTGTATGTTTTCTTTTAGTTACCGTTTTGCATGTAGCATGCTTTCGTAAAACATTGTTTTAATTCTTTAACACGTTTCTTTACCGACTCCCAATGTGACCAAAAGGGCAGAAATATATCGTCATCTTGCCATTTGCTAAATTCTTTCTATTCCTTACATTGTAGAATGTTTTCTGTGTTGCTGTGTTTTGTAGAAAATGAGGTCTTTTGCACTGAAGCCCAAAGCTTCATGCTAAATTATCTAAGGCTTGACAACAGGACAAGCAACGCGCTGCGAGAAGTCAGGCAACACAGGGAGAAGACCGCATGCTTCACAACACATCGCCTCGTCTCAGAGTGCTTTCTAATGGAACGCTACACATTATAAAAATCAAAAGTTAAAGATGTATTTTGACACAAAATACTTAAACCCACACAGTAAACACAACTTGTGTGCAACCTCATTTTACTATCATAAAGCAAAAAAAAAAAAAAAAGCCCACAAACAAACTTCTTCTCCTTGTTTTCGCTTCTTTTTTTTTTTTTTCTTTTTTTTCTTCGCTGAAGTTAAATACGCCAAGTAAGAAACTGTATTTCCTTTAACTCCACTCCAGTTTTTATTTCGGGATATCCAATAAGCATAAGCTTTCACGGCAAACTAAGTCCACATTATATAAAAATGTGCCAGGCTGGCACAGACACGGCGCTTCCTCCGCAGACTCACACTGTTCCCTGTGGGTGCCGAGATCATGCTGACAGACACACATTCACTCGTGCGGTGGTGGTTAAAATCCTGCTAAAGCGTGATGAAAACAGCAATTAAAGGTGTCAAGGTGAAAAAACAAAAGTTATTAATTAAATGTAATATAAATTAGACTGTGAAAGCTTTTATTTTTTTAATTACAGATCTGATATATTTATGACTTTTTAAAGCACAGATCCCACCTCTCAAAAATTTTATTCTACTGCTGAAAAAAATATAGAGTATTTTTGGGAGCAGAATATAAATCTGACACTTATTAAACAGCTGGTTATGCAAAAATAAATAAATAAAATAAATGATTCAACGACAGCAGAGTCCCTATAGGAGGCTTGTCAAATGTATCATTGGGGACGCAAGCCTACAGGCAAACACATCTGCAAATACTATATTGGTTCTTTACAACTGCAACAGAACATGTTCACTCGCAAAAACAAGGCTGTGCTTTTGTTTTTGCCTCCATTTCTGCAGACAGTTAAGCAGTGACTGTGCTGAATGCCTCTTGGTTGAGGCATAGAAAAAAAAAAAAAAAAAAAAAAAAAAAAAACTCAAATTTTCAAAAAAAAACCTTTTTGTTTTAAACCCGAAAGAAATTTTTAAAGGGTCCC
>NW_015112830.1:79641-82687 GCF_001443285.1 Poecilia latipinna
TTATTGATGACTTTGATTAAAAGTGCATTAGAGGAGAGAGTGAAAAATATCCTTTGTTTGCAGAAAAAAAAAAAAAAAAAAAAAAAAAAAAAAACATCTCAAATCCTCATAATGAAACCTTTTGCTTTTAAATCCGACAGCAATTTTTCAAGGGTCCCTGGCACAATGTCACCTGCTACATATAGAGCCCAGCAGAGAGATGCTGACTATTTGATGAAAAAAATTTAAAAAAACATTGCTTTTTATACTAGTAAACATCATTAAACCTCAAAGTTTTAATGTGAATTCACTGGGGGAGTGACAATAAAGTCAGTTCAGGAGTTGAGACAATATTGGGTTTATGAGAGATTTCAGCAACAGTTGGAGAAAACTTTTTTTTTTATTCTGGCAACGAAACATTTTACTATTCGCCATCTTGTATAGGAATCTATAATAACTGCTGAATAATTCAGTCTAAGTTTGACAAATCCACATATTGGAGTTTTATCGTCTTTCTCAGTTCAAAGTGGTTGTAATATCAGCACTTTCTGTGTGTGTGTGTTTTTTTTTTACATAAAAAATAAAGGCCTCATAAATGTCTGTCCAGTGTAGAACCCTCCAAGTGCTGTAGTCCTTAACCTTGAGGTGATGAACTGCAGTCCTGCGTCTTTAAAAACAGTGGAGTTGACTTTTTGTTTAGTGCCGCCCAGAACCTGAAAAACAGATTCTAAATTCATCACAGCACAATTACTGGGCAACATCCACGATAACACCAGCATAAATTTTTATGTGCTAGGGAAATGTAACATCACGATTTTCAAGTTGATGGCATCACAAGAAGGGCAGCAGCTAATGATTATTTTGGTAGTCGACTCGTCCATGAATACGTTTTTCCATTTAGTTGACTGGTCAAGGTTTATTTCAATCCTTCTATGCTGTCTATTGAAGCGTTTTCTGTTTCCAGTACTCCTTCGTGTTTTACTGCACCTTTTCAAGTGTGCGCCTGTGTCTTAGAAAAATAATATAACTTGTGAAATGGGAGTTTGGAAACATTTGTCTGATCAGCTCCAATTTAAATTTTTAAAAACTTAAAACAACACTTATCTGGATTTCTATTACTGATTGGGAACTCCTTAAACACATAACACACTTTAATTTATTTCTGAAAAGAAAAACAAAATAACTTTCATTGCTTTATTTGCATGTAGAGAACTTTACATTGAAACTAGAATGGAAGTTGCATAAAGACTACACCTAAATCGAATTGTTGTTCCGTGGCCAGGAAGACATAATAAATAAATTAAACTACATTTTTCGCTGTTTGAGATTTGACGAGGCGATGGCAGCGAGGAGGAGACTTTGGTAAAAAAAAAAAAAAAAGCCGGGGGGCGGGGAGGAATGTCCTGAAGAAAACGGTGACAAAGGAAACCGGGCAAAACAAGGGAGGTAATTGGGAAGTTGGCACTTGGGAGGAAACATGAGATTAACGAGCAGTGAGAGCCTGTGTAACAATCAGCTGAATTAAAATACTCAAAACAACCCGCGGTAACACAGAGAAGCATTTGCACTGTGTTACATCATGGTTGCCCTCAAACATTGCAGTTTGCACTAAGACTAGGTAAGTGCAACACATTATAAAGCCTTTAACTTAAATCATTTTTAATATCTCACAGCATTATTGTCTCTGCTGGAGCCCTTTCATATTTCATGAGCTCTGTGGAGCTGGTGGGCTTAAATGTAGAGGGTCATTTGTTGCTGATGGAGAATGACGGATTTTTTGCCCCAAATATTCTCAGGGCTTTGCATCTTCCTTTTGGCTACTGCACATTCAGTCTAAAGTCACAAAAAAAGACAAAACACGAAAAAAAAAAAAAAAAAAAAATTTTTTGGGGGCGGACTTTATTGTGTCCATTTCTTGGCCCCAAAACAGAGCTCTGAAACGCCGATGCTTTAGTCATTTCCTGTGCTCTGGTACTTTAATTTAAAAAAAACGGAGATTTTCTGACCCGTTTCTCTGTGCCACACACACCTCCTGCAGATAATATAAATAGAAGACTGTCCTATTTTTACATTTGTGGAGCAGACCCCTATGGCGCATACACACCACTAACATGCTGGATTTGCTGATGATGTAGCCAGTTTTATTTATTTAAAGGAAAGTAGATCAATGCTGCAGCCAGTCTGCAAACCGCCCACATTTCTACTCCATCAACAGACACCACTTGTGTCGTACGTTCAACAAAACTAAACGTCCAATAGTGAAAAATTGTTTAGCATCAGCTGGTGACGGATATTGACGGCGACAGATTTTTCACCATAAAAATAATTTAGTCGTATTTTTCAAGTTCTTTGATCTTCTCTTGCCCATCTTTTTACATAACACAATATTAGCTTCTTAATTAGTCAAGCTTTCTGCTTACTAACATGTAGCTGGTGGCTTCCTTACTGTAAGCAAGTAAAAGAACATTAGCAGAGTGATGCAAAAGTGAGCATCTAAATCTAAAGTTAATTTGATCATATTTCACAAATTTCATATATTTTTCCAAATAATATTGCAGAAGATCATGTTTGTTTTTATTTATCTTTTTTACCCGTTTTCATCACATTTAATCTTTTAAAACCTAAACCTACATCTTAACACGCCATACTTGATCTCCCCTCCAGTCAATATTTTGAAATCTATTGTTCAAAAGACCAATATCGCTCTCTACCATTACTATTGATAAGCTTGAAGAGCCACTGATTATGTTTTAATGGTTACTTGTGAAGGCAGCCTTCCCTCTGTTGTTCAGAGAACTATTATCAACACTTGGGCAGCAGGGGAAACAAACACTGCTGGAACCAGCCTCATTAGAGATGGCTCTCCAACACAGCCTGCAGTCTCAAGGTCAGCAAATATGCCATGCAACACCACAGAGATCAAAGGGATGAGATTTTACTACAAAAAAAAAAATATATATATCGTGCTTATTTGTTCAGGCATGGCAAGAACAAAATGATGCTACCATCAAGTTATTTCACTAGAAAGTAAAATAAATCCCTGCAGTTATAGTAGCGGTTCTCAACG
>NW_015112830.1:87472-88331 GCF_001443285.1 Poecilia latipinna
AAAATCACGATACCCTCACTTTGTATCCCTCTAAAAAAATTAACCCATTTAAATAAAGAAATCCTTCCACGGTGACACCACGATAGAGGGCGTTCATTTTATCGCGTTATCACCGGAGCTGTAAGTGGTCCAGTATGAAACGGGTGTGACAGAACAACGGTACCACAGCACTTTTAAATTTCAATAATCAGAATGCAGAAATTGTTTCCGTTGTTTTAAAAGGTTTATGTCAGTCTGCCTTTTCCCCATCGATACGCTTCCCGACCACCCTGCACCTTAGGGGCTTAAAAAAAAAGAAAAAAAGACGCGCACATTGCGCAAAACTCTGAAACAGGAGAAGCGGGACATAAAATGGAGCGACGAAGTAGATGTGAATTATGGCATAAAAACAGAGAATCCGACGCTAGACAGTGAAAAATCAACACATGATGTGAAACATGATGATTAGGCGGTGCAGCAGGCGATGAGTGAAGATTACTGATGGTGAGCGTCAATAAATGATAAAAGAAATCTAACAGGAAAGAAACTAAAGTGGACATAGCAATAAACCAAGAGAGGATAATACTAATCAAATGAAACTAAATGGAAATGAATGAAGAACAAAATGCAAGAATAAACTAATAAAAAACTAAAGTAAATACAGAGGAATAAACTGGTATGGCAAGACATTTAGAGCAATAATTAATACAGAGGACTGTATGGCAAGAATAAACAGACACTTTCCAGGTAAAAGGTAAAATAATATTGTTGAAGTGCCATGGGTTTGTTGAGACCATATCTAGTACTGAGAATAAATATATCTTACAGTAAATTAACATAACAGTAAATTACTTATTACTTATTTATGTTTTTAATTAGA
>NW_015112830.1:91876-141975 GCF_001443285.1 Poecilia latipinna
TTAATGATAAAATAATGGTCAGTGCAAAGTAGCCTGCAAATTCTTTGGTGGGGGCAGTGAGGGACCTGGATAAGAGCTAGGGGGGCGCTGGCCCAAAAAAGGTTGAGAAACACTGAGTTATAGCTTCCTAACATTGCTACTAATCCCTTTATTTTTGTTTATTTATGATGTCTGTTTAAACAACATTAAGAGGGGTCCTTGCAAATACATGATTATCTAAAACATGATGCAAATTACCGTATTTTTCAGACTATAAGCCGCTAATTATTCCCCACGCTTTGAACCATGTGTCTTGTAGCCCGGTGTGTCTTTTCTGTGGATTTTTCTTCAACCACCAGGGGGCTCTTTAGCAGGAAGTGCATCATTGGAAGTCAAAATCGGAAATCAAAGAACAAAGTGCTAATTTTCATTTAGAACAAGCACATGCTAGTAGCAGGCACGGCAGAGAAATTTCTTCAAACTCATATGCAGCTTTTAAGTTGAGGGTCATCGATCTGGCAGGACAGGAGGGAAACGGAGCCGCTGCATGTAAACGCGGCATGAACGAAACCAAGTCCGGAAAACACGGTAGTTTTTTGTTGTATTTTCTTCATTTACTGACATGGCATTCACTTGTTTCTTATGAAGCTACAGGCACAACTCAATGCTTTGCTTTTTAAATTGTATAGAATTGCTCAAAAATTTCAAAATGTGCTGAGGCAGAAATAGAGCCATCTTCATAAAATAAGTTTTATAAAACAAAATTACTGCACTAGAGAATGAGCATATAAAAGTTGATATTTTTGGTATTGGTTCGTGTCTACCTCAGGAAATTAGCAGCATGTAATATAAGAGGTTTGACCAGGGAGGGTGCTGAAAGATTGTGAGATTTTTTAAATTAATGCTAAACTTTATTTTTTGTGTGTATTTATAAAATGTGATATACTGGGATCATTGTGTAAAAAGACGAGAGAAGGCCAACGTCAGAAATAAGTGACAGAATATCAAAAGTGACACCCAATACAGGATGAAAATATAACTTAATGATATCTAAATAAATATAATCTGACAGAAGCTAACTTAATTAACTTCCATTTCATTTCTGTAAAAACCGCAGGAGAGTTATGAGGCTGGCCACTGTCTCTCATCCCACCGCGACTTGAAAAAAATAAAGAATAAAATAAAAAAATGACTATTTGCTGAAAAATAGAAGTGCGCATTACAAATCCAGGGACATGACCTCAGTGTCAGTAGCAGCCTTGCAACAATACGTGAGAGCAGAAAAAAATGTGCCCTGGCACAGTGAGAGGACCAGTCAATAATCCAATAAGGACAGACGAGACAAAGTCATAGGCAGCTGAGTCGGTCACTCCGAGGCCGTATTTATCACCAGAAAGTGCTTCACCCAAAGAAGGAAGGGACAGCACTGAGAGGAACAGAAGTTATTTTATTTTTTATTTTTTTGAAGTCATTGTAATTTACTTTTGAAGCACCAGACTCCCATCTCACACTGTGTCATCAGTCAGCTCTCGGTCTGCCGTCGCTGTTCACCGACTCTTTCCAATCTTTCGCATCAGCTTCGCTTTCTTTGTGCTCCAAAAGACAGAAACATCACTGGGCAAATGGATGGTAGCAAGAAAGGCATTTGTGAGAGCATACCCATTGTGTTGATCTCAAGTGGTTAGTGAAGTGAAAAGTGCGCTGTCCCACATGTATACCTTTCTCTCTGCCTAAAGGCACTTAGAAAATTCACCATTTGCTCGTTTGTATTGGACAGTTTAGCACGCCTCCATATGTAGCAGAAAGTCAGGACCTGAATATTCCTGGAGGTTTTCCATCAATATTATAGACGTTTTTTGTTGTGCAACCCTATTGGGGTGAAAGTTCAACGGTAAGCGCCCCCCGCCCCCCCCCCACACACACCACATACACACAGAAAAAAACTCTCTCTTTTTCCACTGATGGTGTGTTTGACACTATATTTGATATAATCACCATTCATAGGAAAATATTATTGGGTAAATAAGAAAAAAAAATTACAATCAAAATTCTCAGTTGAGCACTACTCGCCATTTGCCATGAAATCCCCGATCTTTGAGTTAGATTCACTTAGCGCTCATAATGAGAACATTTTAAGCACTTGTAATGTCCACAGCTCAGCGAGTCAGCTTCATGCAGAGTCTTGGCACTAAAGAATATTTCTCAAAACATTCACAGCTTAATATTAGGTAAAATAAAAGAAATCCCTGCCGCCAATAACACAACACAAAATAAAGTTACATGAATGATACTACTTCAATGGCAGCAGATGCAAACGAAGGGGGGGGGGGGAAGGAAACAACGTTATGTCAGAGTAACTTAGCTGCTCTTCATGCCCCTGAACATTTCCAGTGTTTTATTTTGCACATCTGACCCAACAGCACAGCGGTTGTGCAGCAACCATTGAGCTGCTGGGTTGATGGGCGCTACACACCGTGAATGCTCGGGACTCTTCAAGGTAGCTTCACAAAATTATCAGAACCATAGCAGGAAAAAAAAAAGAGGTTTTAAGGGCAAGTCTTTTGTTTTTTTTTTGTTTTTGGTTAAATTAAAATTTAATGCGTTCTCTAGAATTGCACCACTCGCATTAGGAGCATGTTGGATTAGCTCCATTATGCCACTTGTAATTTGTTTTTGTTGTAGACTATGGTTTAGATTTTTTTTTTTTTTTTTTTTGGACAATCATATTTTTCCCCCAACCAGGAGCAACTTATTACAATCTCAAAAGCTTAAATGATATATGACCTATGACCCCAAAACCCAGAAGAGTTGAAAAGGAGGCTTCATGAATGCAGAGCAGGATCAAAGAGCAGAAATTAAAGCAAAAGGGACGTACAAACCATCATCTTCATTAATCATAATAGGCAGAGATCCTGACTTCTAAGTCTCATTCAGGATGTAAAATATATTCTCTGCTGGACAATGTCGAGCACAAATGTGTTGCAAAACTGACTCCCACTGATCTATCCTGCCCAAAGTATCACCATCAACAACAACTCTGATGATATAAGTTATGACATTTGATTTTCATCTAGAATGAAGGAAATATCTTTAAAAAATGTGAGATTTTACCGTAAAACACATATTTGTAACCAGATTATTATATCCACTGCATATAAAGACACTCAGCATCTTCTCTATCAATTAATTAAGCAAATTAACCTTTACCATTTTACATTATTTAGTATTATCCAAGTTACTTTTATTTGTTAAATGCCAGAATGAGAAAGCTCTGTTTTTAGAAAAGTCTGAAAACTTTCTTTAAAATTTCTATGTCTTTAGAGTACATGGGGGGAAAAAATCCAAATGTTTGCCAAAGCTTACTCCCTCCACTTCTGCCACTTCTACTAGTTACTTTAAAATTTAAAAGCAAACAAAGACACAACAGTGTCAAGCGAATAAAAGCCTCACCTACTGATCCAGCCCATAATAATTGCTGAAACTTGCTTTGTGAGTCAAAGCTGCTTGCTGACAATCAGATATTTATTCGCTAACCAGACACCGTCTCAACATGTGGCAGGTGAGGGTTAAACATCAACTTTATCTCAAAGGTTAAGTTATAAAAGTCACTCCAAGTCAGCATCCAAATGTTCAGACTTTTCTCTTTCAGTAGAGAAAAATCATCAAGGTCTGCAGAAACGTCAGGATCTATGCCTACGAAGAGAAAACCAGACTGGAGGAAGAACAAACTATTTTTATTTTCTCCACATAAACATTTCTCTGACCCCCACCATGACAGTCTTCCCCTGCAACCTCTCTTGCTCCCCAACACCTTCACACTCTCCCTGGCTTTTTGCTCTTGATTTGAATTTAGACAAGGTGCACACAACTGAGGTATACAGCAGGTGATTTGTTCATGCTACTTTTTGAGACAGCCAGAGGGTGAAAATATATTGTTGTTGTTGTTTTTCTTTCCTCAATGCAAGCAAGGCAGGCTATGGGGAGGTCAGAAAGGAAAAAAGAAAAGAAAGCATGGGCAAGATGGGTGACATTAGCTGGCCTGAAGGTTTGAGACGCTGACCAAATCACATCATCGAGTCGAGCCAGGCCAGAGACCGCGGCTGCACATCGTCCTCCGTCTCCCCCCTTCAGATACTGTCAGCTCTCTGCTTTCTCTTACGATTTAAAAGCACCAGAGTCCTGGCCAGCTGTGGAGGAGTTACGAAAACACTGCAACTTTTAAGTAATTTATCGCTGTCACTTGTTGCACTTGTTCCAATGAAGTGAGTACAAGAAAACAAAGCTCCAAATCACGCTCATTTTCCCAGGCCAGCTGCCGCGTTATGTCGAGTTTCAGTCGGTCAAGTTTGTTTGATGATAAGCATGATATTCGTTCAGCACCAAGGGAGTTCAAAGCGATTTACATGATAAAAAAATAAATAAAAAAAATCACAGAGTAACCTTTTTTTTTAAACCAGTTTTACAGTGTAGAGTTTTTATGTTGTTGTTGTGCATCATGTCTTTATTTTTTTATGTCTATGTGGACTGTGAGTCTGTTGAATATATCAACCATTTATGAAACAAGCAATAACTATCACAAGATTACAAAGACAAACCTTTTGAGTCTGGCATTAAATCAGACGAAACTTTTCCCGGGTTTTTCAGTTAAGACTACCAAAATTTTTTAGATTGTCCACATTAAAAAAAAAAATATATATATATATATATATATATTATATACACATACACACATATTTTCCCTTTACAAATTTTACCTTAAAATTGAGTGCTTTTAAACTGCATGACTTGGGTTAAACATGTTGGATGTCCTTCCCGAAACGTCCCAACATTTTGGCACGTTACTCCTGACAGAACCGCTGTGACCGAGTCAAGTTTGTCGCCGCCTCAAGGTTTGGACTTACCTTTTCATCTCCGGCCACAAATTATCTATGGCACAGAGAACAGTGCTTTGTTATGAACACTACAAAAATATTGACTTCTTTGTCCGGAAGTCACTGTGTGTCTAATTTGTCTGTATGATTAGGGTCGTTGTTCACTTGGAAGACTTATTTGTGCCCAAGCTTTGACTTTATAGCCGATGTCTTGATGTGCTGCTTCCATGTTTCCACATAGTGTTTTGTTCCTCGTGATGCCATCTATTTTAATTAATGCAGTCGCTTCTACAGTAAAACATACCCATAACACGATGCCGTTACCCTGCACTTCACAGTCCAGATGTTGCAAGCCCATCATGTTTTTCTACAAATGTGATATTTTAATTTTAGTTTCACCAGAAAACTGCACTGTCTCCAAAAATTAATATTTTTTTCCCCCCTTAAGTGCATTTGTAAACTGTAATTACTTTTGGAATAATGGTTTCTTCTTCCTTGCCTTTCATCCAATTACAGTCCAGGACTTGTTTTTCTGTGGGTAACACTTTTACCAGCTGCACTCAGCCTTTTCTGAAGATGTTTTGCTTTGGGGTTGATGCACACATTTCACACCAAAACAAGTCCATATCTAGTGTGATGAACTTCTCTTCTGTCTCTTCTCCTGG
The DNA here is from genome assembly GCF_001443285.1 of Poecilia latipinna. Taxonomy (NCBI): domain Eukaryota; kingdom Metazoa; phylum Chordata; class Actinopteri; order Cyprinodontiformes; family Poeciliidae; genus Poecilia; species Poecilia latipinna. The sequence goes on from NW_015112830.1 coordinate 97,392, forward strand.
ACATCACTGTGCAATTTATACTCGCACATAAACTGCAGCAGTAAGAGAAATCACTCTCCCATTATTTTAGCATTTATAATTCGGATAATCTCAACTAACCTGAAGAGAGGTTTTGTCTGCTTTAATGTCCGAGTGAGAAAAAGAAAACCGTCGTTTTATATTTATCTGATTTGTAAAATACAAAATATCTTCTGCGTGGCCCTCTTGGAAAGGCGCATACATACATGTGTAGGACGAACTCTAGTATTTCCAACCTGAACTAAGAAAATACAAGCTAAATCTGTCTAGGAATTACAAAACACATTTGTCGTTGCCCACATCGTTGATGGCACTGCAAAATATGAAATCAGGATGTTACTGCTGAATATTTGCGATGATGGCATAACACTGATTTGGCTCAGTCTTCTCTTTCACATAATCACAATGTCCTTCACCTCTCTGAGTTTCATCAGATGGTGGCTTGAGAACATGAACAGACCAGATATTTGTAAGAAACGTTTGAATGAATTACATGCAAAATATTATAGTAGACATTGCACTTAATTGTCCACATTGAAACTGTGAAATTGACAATAAACCAAATTTGTATGCAAATCAGTACGATTCACAAATCAACCGATCACATGGCAGCAACTTAATGTATCTGGGGATCTGGTGAAAATAACTTGCTGAAGATCAAAGTGAGGATCAAAGAGGAAGAAAGGGGATTTACGTGACTTTGAACATGAGTTGGTGTCAGATGAGCCGATCTGAATATTTCAGAAACTGCAGGTGATCCAATGAGTTTTTGGGTTTTTTTACTCACGACCATTTCTCAAGTTTACAGATTACAGTGTCAAAAAGCAAAAATTCAGGGAATGACAGTTGTGATAGAGAAAGTATCTCACTGATGTCAGAGGTCAGAAGAAAATGGGCAGAATGGTTTAAGCTGACAGAAAGGCAGCTGTAGCTCAAATAGCCATTACGACTCAGGAATGCAAAATATCATCTCTGAATGCACAACACTGAACACCAGCAGCAGATGTCTGCCTCTCCTGTCAACTAAGAACAGTAAAGTGAGGTTACAATTTGCACAGGCTGATCAAAATTAGACAAAACAAATTTGGAAAATCTCATCTAGCCTCGCTCAGTAAGTTTCAATGAAAGATGCAACATTCAGATGGTAGAGTCAGAACTGGGCATAAAACTAATGGTGGCAGTGTGAACGTTTGGGAGAAAGTTTCCTAACATTTTCTGGACCAGATCAGCATCACAGCCTTGTTGAGTTTTGTTTCTGAACATGTCTATTTATGACCACGCTCTATTATATTTTTAAGCAGAAAATGACTGTTTTTATATTAATATGCATTAACCTTTTATCCTGAGAAACCCAGCTTCGTTCTAATTAATGTATTATCACAGCAAAAATAAGCTTTGTTTACAAGAGATCAGGAAACTCGGTCGGTATTTCAATACATCGTGGGAGAGAACATGTCCTCACTTGGTGTCCATATTTTCTGCTGCTAGCTGGAATGTTTTTCAAGTTTTGAAGATTATCCATCTGTAAGACTTTGCAACATCTAAAAAGTCAACTCTGCTGTTTCAAAAAGTTTAATAAGCCAAGAGTGGAAAACGGAAAAAATAAAAAATAAAAAAATTGTGGAGCACTGTGAAACTAGTCATGAGGAAAACCAGCAAAAACTGTCAAACAACTTACAAAAAAAAAAAAGAGAACTGCAATGCTCAGGCTTTTAAAGGACAGTCATTTGTGGAACAGTTTTTCTTTTCTATAAAGCAAAGCTTTTATATCAGACAATAAAATAAAATTTCATCCCCCCCAGTCCCTTGGCAACGGAACAAGTAGTAAAACATTTTGTTGTCCGCTTGATAGATTACCATCTGCCCACTATTCCCACAGTATGATTCTTCAATCAGACACAACCATAGATCTTACCAGATAATTCACCTTCCTGAATACTGCGAGGGGGAGAAAAGGAAACGAATCTAAAATTTAATTTACCAAACTAACAGTAGAACATGTTCATCTGATTACAATCAAATTGAATTTCCCTCTCTCACATTGCCTAAACTTCCTTCCTTTCTTCGTCCCTGTCCCCGCTCAAATCGAACCCACCTCCTGTATTTGTTAGAGTTTACAGCTGGAGTCTCTCGTCACTTCAATCCACACAAACTTTAGAACACGGACGCTGACTTTCCGTTTACAAACGGGCAGAACCAAACACTTTTGCAGCTAACTTTCATGAATAAAATAGACATTAATCAGCCGCAGGTAATTTCCCAAGCTAGTAAACTCAAGTTACAGATTTCCCATGAGGACGCCGCCTTAAAATGTTCCTTCTGGCTTGTTCCTGTTTTACATATTTCCTAGGTTTGCCGGTATTTTCATCATACTCCCTCCGCCGCCACCTGACAGTCTCCGAAAAAGCGTGTGGAGGAAATTTATAGCGAGGACCCATTATTCATTTAAACCATTTAATTTTAAGCACACGGTGTAATGCAGTAGTATAAGTTTGTCTTTATAAACCTTTAAAAAAAAATACTAAATTTTTGTTGCCGTTCATTACTCTTTATAATACTTTTCAACTCTGGCCAAAGCATATTAAGTAAATGTCTTAATATCTTATCAATTTCTTTCTCATAGGTACATTGAACTGAAATAATTTTATTTCCATTGGAGATAATTAGAGGCTTTTGTTCATTTCTAGTCTGTAACATCTGGACGATTAAACATTTTCGAATTCCTGATGTGAACACTTGCTAAAAGTTGTCATCAATGTGAATCTATAGGCTGGCTAAAGAAGAAAGTCTGAGTTCAAATTATAATATCAGTAAAGGTGAAGGATTTGCAAAAGCATCATTTTCTCACAGTCACTCACGGAAAGAGTTTTCATTAAACACATTTTTTGTAAAACAAGAATTATTCATATTGTTCACCCAAGGCATGACGATGCATGCACAGATACCTTATGCCTAAAGTGAATGTTTTTGCTTAGCGGAGGAACCGATGTGCAAAGAAATAATCAGCTGACGGTTCTAGAAAGAAAGACCACATGAAGAGCTCTCTCTGATTGGTTGATTTCAGACCCATTCTCATTGGCTCGATAATACGACCAAACTGAATGTTAGTTTTTACTTTGCCCATTAGCTCTAGCTGACGTTTGTGATTGTTAAATTTGTTGGTTTGTCATTGTATTCTGAAATCTTTATTTCTAATAAAGGTTTGCGAGACGTGATTTTTGTACTTTTCGTTCATCTGAGAGGAGTGTGTAAGCCTTTAGGAGCTTGTTTCTCAGCGCGCACTCGTGGGATTAATAATCCGGATCTGAATCTGAAGCAAAGAGCCCCCAGGCATCCTACAAACCGGCAGCAAGACGGTTCAGTTCAGCTCGGTTTTCCATGATTATGGACTGATCCAGCAGGGACATTAAAGTGAAAATCCCTCCAGTCGGAGGAGGCTGGAGACGGACGGGCAGGCCACCAAACTGCAACTCCGCTGGTTCCAATGGAGTGAAACGGCCTCGTCAGACCCAGTAAAGCCCGTCCTTCACTGTTCCAACTGTAGAGTTCGGTCTGAGGCGCAGGATGCTGAGGTGACATTTGTAACTTTAAGTCATCTCTTTTCCTTTTTCAGATGTTTCCTTTAAAAGACTACAGTTTTGTCATAGCACTCCTAAATGGTCATAAAAATGTTCTTCAGGATTTTAATCAGCTCAGATCGTCAACAAAAAGAACGCCTGTCCTGTTTCTTGACACCAATTAGATTCTCTTCATCACCAGACAAAAAAAAAAAAAGCTGACTTTTACATATTAAAGTCAAGTTAAAAATAACTAAATTTGGTGTGAAACCCCTCCCAGCTGCACCATGTGACGGTATAAAAATAGATATTTTCCTGAGCTCCTTCATGTGGAGTCCTCCCACCGTCGTCCTCCCTTTAACCTCCATCAGTCCTGTTTTAATCAGTTCCCAGGTGATCCAGGCTTTTCCAGCTTACGTGGAGAGTCGCCGCGATCTCCAGCCTAACCCAACATCACCAGAGTTCGGCCAACGTCTCCCCTTTCGTCAGTCTGCCCTTGTAAAATAGGCTGAGGAAAGTCTAATTCACCGCAGCGACACATGCGAAAACGTGAGGCGTGGCAACATAAAAACGGGAATTATAAATTCAGGTCACAGTGGCGATCTCTGTATCATTAAACCGGTGGGCATCAGGAAGTTTAACTGCTTGACTGTGAACCCCTGTTGTGTGCAGAGGATGAAGTCCTTCTCTCAGCAGGCCTGGGTATCAGTCCTCACTCATCCGTGTTTACTGCAAATAATCTTTTTCTCTTTGTTCCCCCTTAATGCTGCTCTCAACTTCCACAATAAAGGGAATAAAAATGTAGAAAGATCTCACGGAACAGCAAAAACAATCACTTCATTGTCCGTATACTTTGGCATAAAAGAAAAAATGCAGCGATACAATAAATTCCCGGCGTTTTACCCTGCGTGCTTTATCTACCGTCATCAAAGTGTTTTTTGAAACGACTCCCTTTCAAACTGTCATCTCTCCACAAAATCTCAAGATTTCACCGTTTTTCCACCCCATCTCCGTATCTCCCACCAAGATCACATGAGGGTTATTAAGAGGGAGGCAGAAGAAAAAAAGCTGGTGGTAAACAAAGTGCATACAGCAAGGACAGCAGATACTTATCTGACCGCTGTAAGGGAAAGGTCACTTCCATAATGCGGACGTATCCTAATGTGTGCGACTCTACATCAGTATGTGGGAAATGATCAAAGGTCAATCGTGATGTGGCTTTTCACATCCAAAACATAATCTACCCACACGCATCTCTCAAAAACATCCACTTCATGCTTAAAGGAAATGTTCAAATAAAACCACTATAAAATGCTGCTGGGAGGGAGGCCAGTGCTGAGTGACAGGACCATTTGCAGCCTGTGCTTTGGTCTCCCAGGATCAAAAGAGACTGAATATGCAAAGCAATATCAGAGAAAATAGGCGCATCTTTTTGCTGCTGCTGTTGTTGTTGTCGTTATTTTTGCTGTATTTTCATTTTATATACAAATGATTAGTGTGGCTCATTTCTGGTTCGAGTCTTTTCTTTTCTTTTTTTTTCCCCAGTATATCTTCCACTCTTTTGTTCACACCCCTGGCAGATTTACATTCAAAATCGTTTGTTTCTGATGGGGGAAATGAAACGGGCATCTCTGAAAAATGATTAAAGGGGGCCGAGTTGAGAATACAATTACTTTTGTTGTATTAAAAATGGCATATTCAAAATTATTTATACCCTTCTCAATAGATGGAAAACCGCTTTAGAGCAATTAAACTCTTCATATAATTATGCTTTCTGCATGCGTCTACTGGCGTTTTGATGATTTATGATTTATTTTTTGCCATCATGCTAATCTTTAGCTCCTTCCACAGATTCGCCATCAGGTTCAAGTCTAGATCTTTGATGTTACCTCCAGTCAGAGGAAACATGTTGGTAAAAGTAGTTCAGCTAACAAAGACCTGCTCTACGATTCTGAAGGCCCTCAGCAGATTAGATTGCTCCTGGCAGCACGGAGGCTAAAATCTGACTGGACAAAACATCAATAACCCACAGACATGTGGACATAGTTTTTAATAATAGATCCTGTTGGTTTTCTAAAATGCAGAAAGTCAAATATGCAGTAAAACAGTTTTAAAAAGAGAATTAGAATCTATGTGGAAGGTACCGTTTACATTGTTTTGGGTTTCTGAAGAGGTTTGGAAAAGCTCAAAGGCTTAGGGATTTTATTCCCACAGTAAAGATCGACGTTCAGCGCAATCATGGTTGGACAGATGTGACAGAAATGTCCTCTGTCAAGCTGTCCAGAACAGATATAGATGAGATTTTACCGAACAGAACAAGTAAAACATGCAAACTACTAGATGTGATAAAAAAAATAATAATAATGTTAAGTTTATGGGTTTATTAAATAAAATGAGGTTGAATTATACAGCTCGAGTATCTACAAGTAGCATTAAAAGGAAAGCAATCATTTAATCCGTCACTCAAGGTAACTATTTTAAGATTGAAATGGTGGAGTAAAATATATTTTTTCTGTTATCACTAAGAATTTGACAATTTGATTATATATATATATATATATACACACACACACACACACACATTTAAGATAAAAGCAAATAAGTCAATGTGAAGTAGTCTCTTTAATTGTTTTGTCCTTCACAGGAATACAGTGTTCCCATGTTTCTCTGAACTAATTTCTACATTAAAAAAAGAGCAGATAGTGGAACTTACTTGACAGAAAAAGTAAGCAGTGACTCATTTTGTCCAAACAATTAAGAAATTTAATTTAATTTAAAAAGCACATTTTGAGTAACAAGTTAATTCAAAGTGCATGCTGGGTGTTGCACATTGCTCATATAACGCTGTTCTAACATCAGGAGGAAAAAAAAAACAAAAAACACTGAAGCTAGCCTCTTCTAATGAATAAATAAGTGAAACGGCTCTTTCACAAGGTACGAAGGATATGCTAACTTCAGCTGTAAAAATTCTGGCTGCTAACTCTGTTTAGCTCAACTGTAACTTACAGACCATGTTAAATAATTTGGCAATCACTCTCAGGCACTTTCCAGATTCATTTAAACATTTCTTAACCTGTTTGCACTGAATCGGCTGGCCTGGTTGTGGCGCGTGAGTAAACGGGTCGAGTTTTTTTTTCCTTTTGGTTCACGTGATTGACAGTAATTGGTCGTCCGTCGAGAGGAGGAACAATTGCGTCTCAGGGGAAAGGGTTGCTGTTTATATTCTCTTAATTACTATTTTAAATACAGCACATCAGAAAAGGCCATCAGTCAGGCTGCACATTGTTGCCTTTATTTTCTTTTTTTCTACATTTTCTTTATACGTTATTTAGTTAGAGGTGACATCAGAGCCTCCATTAGCAGTTGCCGCTCTTGGCAACCGTCTACGTGGCCCATCCCAAGCACAGACCCACAGGCTTGCCACGGCCAATAAAAATGAACCGATTTCATGTGTTGTAGTTTCTTGTTGCAGATGGGATGGCAGATGTGCGCAGAAGGAGCTAATCAAACCTCCTGCTTGGCCTAATGGCTGAGTAATTGTCCCAGGCGTCGCTGTGGCCCGATAGCCCCCTATCAGAGCTGTCTCACAGAGCAGACGGGGATGGGAAGTAATGCAATAGACAGAGCAGGTAAATTTTATTAGAGACCATAAAGAATGGATCATAAGACTGCATGAAAAAAAACAGCAAGAGCCAAAGAGCTGCAAAGCTCATTGCTTTGAAGAAACGGCTCTCATTCGCTGACCTTTCAGACGCAGACCGAGGCGGAGGGAGGGCCTCATTGTGCTCGAGGAAATGTTCTCTCGTGTGAGGAGTTATGGTTTCGCCCCTCAGTCAGATATGGTATTTCTTCACTTCTTAAACCGAGCCACCATATTCTCAGTGACAGAGAAGACAATTATTTTTTTATTTTTTATTTTTTTTTTTCACAAAATGGCTTGAAAACTGACAGCCTAATTTAGTGAGCAACATTTATATTAATTACAGACAGCTAATCTCTTTTCTTAATAATTGAGCATATAATTAAAAAACCTCAAGGTGTACAAGACAGCTTGATTTATATGCGTGCAACATAAATGCATTTGATGACTTCGTATGTGAAACAGCCTAATTAAGAGGATAAGAGGGGGAAAAAAAGCAGCCTTCTTTCTATTGCTTCATGGCTTTGAAAACAATGTTAAACTTCTTTACAACTCATTCACAAAGAATTTGGGTTGTTTTTATGTTTTGCTTCGTGGCCTGGCACATAGACAAAGAGAAATGCTTTAATTTCCCCATTTTGAGAAAAATGAGAATGCTCCACTCAGGACATTTCTGTGATTACTAAAGTTTTCACAGGAGAAAACGACGCCAATTCAGCTCCCCTCGCAAAACATCTGGAAGCCATGCACCCCTGATTTAACAAGACCTTTTACAGCTTCTTGCCGAGCATATTTTGTGTTTTCAGACGTTCCTGCAATGATTGTTGCATCACAACATCAGCCGGAGAAGCCTTGATGAATTAAAGAAAGCAGGAAAAGCAATACAATTTCCTGCTCTTAAAACATTCAGTGTTAAACCCTCCGTGAGGCTCGCAGTCTCCATCAGCATGATTTGTTCAGCAGCATGATGCAAATTATCGTCTTCCTCCAAACTAAATGTCAGTCCTTCCAATTTATTGAGGCACTCGAATTCCCCCACTCTGTCTCTTCGGATTTCTTAACAAAGCTTTCCGTCTCGTTTTTGCAGTTCACTCGGACAGCTGCCGTGACACGATACACGTTTATCACCATCGCAAGCCTTTCTTTAAAGTTGTCCACTCCAGGAAAGGAGGAGGGAGGGGGAAAAAAAAAGTTTGATAAGCAAATGGGTTTGCATCTCCATTCCTTGTAGCGCTGTGTGGGTCACTGATGAGATTCACAAGAACAGAAAAGAAAAACAAGACATCGTTTTTGATTTCATCTGCATCTTACAGCCCATGTGTGTCCAGGGTCAATTTGAATTTGTTTGAATCTGTAATAAAATACGACAAGCTACACACATGTAATGTCCCAACCCAGATTTTTAATTGCGATTTTAAATATAACAAGCGATAACTTTTACATGTAGCAATGACCCTTTTTGTCTTGCAAAAACGGTCATGCCGCTTGAACTTTCTCACATTTTGTCTCATCACAGCCACAAATTTCAACTTTGTTGGGATTTTATTTGACAGACCAACAGAGTTGTGCAAAATGATCAAGTGGATGAGGAAAGAAGATGATGCCGTTTTCAAATAGAAACCTGGAAAACGTAGCATAAACTTGGATTCAGTCCAACTTCAGTCAATCCTTTGTGGAACCACCTCTTGGTTCCGGTCCAGCTGTTTTGGAGAACGTTTCTACTAGCTGTGCACATCTAAAATATTATTTCATTTCCCCATCCTCCTTCTTTCTTGCCACAAAATCTCAATTGGCGTATTTAACACATGGTTGTGCTCTGTTCATTGTTGTCCTGCTGCTGAACCTCAAGCAATTATAAAGTCTATTTTCTGTCACATATTTTCTTCCAGAACTGTATTTATTTCAATCCAACTTTCCTTCTGTTCCCTAAAAATACGCTAGGAACGTCACAGATTAATATAGACACAGAGGGACAAAAGTTGTAAATTAATTTATAGTTATTTGCACAGTATCTTATTTATGGTTCTCAAAATAAATAGCTCAAAACAAATACTTGTTACACTTTTCAGATTTTTATTTGTACAAACTTTAGAAATCTTCGGGCTTTTTCTTTCAATTTTCCGCATTTCTGAATCTGTGTTTATATCATGACAAAATGCGAAATGTTGAGGGCACAAATGAGGGTCCTCCAGAAGTCGTGTTTGGCTCTTTCCCACTGTGCTTCTTTTTGTTTTTTTTTCTTCCCCATGTGGGAAATTATCCAGAATCACAGTGCAACAGTCTAAATTTCCACCAAACGCAATATGATAAAACAACAACTTCGGTGACATTAGCCTTACTGTGTTAACTCTGTAGGTTCCAGTACAGAACGGACCTAATGACATCATCAACCCAGCATGCATTGCGCAGGTGAAAAAAATGGCGACCTCCAGGGGTGAAGACTATATCAAAATATGTACATTTTTTTTGAAGTAATTTTGAGTTTTGGAGCATCACACGCAGTAATCTTTTTATGCAATCAGAAAATTACAACATATTTAGGCCAACTAATCCCTCTAAGGATTACTTTTGCAAGGCTCTGTACATGTAGTATCTTTATAAAAAATAAAAAAATAAAAAAAAAGACACTTCTGCATATGCTTTATTACTTTCCATGAAGAGGATAAAGTAAAATGTAGCCATGGATGCAGTTTATGGATTCACTGAGCTCTGCAGGTGTTGCTCCCTGACTTTGATGGCCACACACAGGGAGAAAAAATGAAAACCAGGAGAGAACAAACTATCTTAAACTCTTCATTTCAAATAAATTGGGCCACACTTGAGCACAATCAGATGCTTACAAAGACAAGCATGTAAATGAAGCGGTGTATTTCCTTTTTCTTGCTAGGATAATTTCTTTTCTGATATCTGCTTAATTTTGCACGCCTTTAGCCTCATCTATTCACATTCAGAAGTATTAGATCCAGCCAGTTACTCCATTTTTGACTCTATTAATCCAATTCATCAGTGCTGACACTTGGCAGTAGTGAGTCCATGCATCTCAGGTGACCATTTTCAGACTAATAAGTCTTTTGGGTCACAGATTTGTGCCTGTCACTTGTTTGGCACAGTAAAATAGCCTTGCAGGTGGTGTGCCCATATGGCAGCTTTTTCATGATGCTCCAACAATCCAAAGTATTCTTGCTTATATAAATGACCCAGCCTGGTCATTCACCAGCAGAAGGACTAGACTTAATTCTCCTATTGGCTACCATCGCTCAGAGGCTGGAAAATGTTTTTTTAGCTCGGCAAATTAATGGGATCGTGGTCATGAAAATATACAGCAAACATGTTTTTGTACAAGATTGGAAAACGGTAAAGACATATTTAGCAGAATTCATCAATGAATTAACAATAATAAAAAAAGACAATAGCACAGAAAACCCTGAACAATAATAAAGATGTTAAAATACAAGGCTGGTGGCAAGCGGTTATTAAATAAAATTAATAAAACCTTTCAGCCAAATCTGTCAGTCTTTCACAAGACAAGTCCTAATCAGAGCCAAATTAAAATCAAGTCAATATGAAAAAAATAAAATACAAAAATCATTAAGAAATTCTGGAACTCAGTTTGTTCAGTTTCATTATACTTTTTTCTAATGATAATTGTAACTTGCCAACTCTTAACGTGACTCTAAAGTGATCAGACCACGAAAAAAAGAAAATAGATATTTTCCTTATTTATATGTTTTTGTATAATTTTGCAGGAAAAAATTATATGTTTTAGCTCTTCGTGACCTATAATCAGTTTTGTAAAATGAGATGTTCCTTAAATATTTTGGCTTGGTTTATTTATCTGTCCCACAACCTGAATTGTATTACAAAACAGCTTTGTGACTGTTTCGGAGAACTCAGTTTATTTTACCATAAACATTATATTAAGAACAGCAAAGTTTTAAATTTATGTACAAGTATGTCAAATATATTTGGTTGAATTTTCTTTAGAGAACACTCAGAAATCAGAATAAACTAAATATGGTTTTGGCAGGTCACAGCTTTACAAAATTAGTGGCTTGAAAGCCACCACAAATTCTCCAACATTCATTGGATCAATTTCTTTAAAGTAAAGATTCTTTACTTCTCTAAAGTAAAGAAATTGAACAATAATCAGAACTTGCAAAATCAGTCTTCTATGCACAAGCAAAACAAGTAGGATATTCTAATTTACTCAATAAATTAGTTTTTTTAGTAGCTCCATTCACTGAGTGAAACATAGCTTAATTACACACAGATTTACATTTTCAAGTTATTTCTGTTACTTGTGCTTTTCCAGCTGTAGCCAATGAACAAAAACAACATTCAAGAGTAGAATAATGTATCACAGCAAAAAACAAACATCTTCAACGCAGAAACGTGAGCTGAATTGAACACAACAGGTCGTTCATGTCTAAAAGCAGCTTCAATCTGACAAATGGGCCTCATGAACACATAATCAATTTATTGAATATTGCTGTGTATTTTAGAACTAACAGAAAGATGTAGTCAGAAATTGTCTCCATATCCAGGACATTGAATGTGGGTACCAGTATATAGTGTGATTTTAAGCTAAAAATAACTGTTTTCTTTTATTTTAGACCAATGATGCAAACTGAAATATTAGAGAAGTGCCTTTGAGCTTTCTGTGTTAAAAGTTTCAATATATGTGGATGTAATATATCAAAGTAAATAATACTACTCAATTTCTTGTTGATTGTCTTTGTTGCACTTTAACACAGGGTGTTTAATGCTGCATGTAGGAGAAAGATTTCCTCAGATTCTCTGCAAAAATCGAGCAGAAAATAAATTTGATGTAGCGGGACGGTTAGTGCTGTATCCCGGCGCCTCCCTCTCTCCTTTCACCAAGCGATGCTACTCGTAAAGGCTAATGTTCCAAGACATTATCTTAAAAGTTGCCATATCACATTTAGTCTCTGCATGCCTCACAGGCTAGCTGTGGTAATTCCTTTTTTACGTGCTGTGTGCTTGTGTCTGTACGCAGGAACGGTGCAGCATCACGACAATGCTAAAATTTTAAATGAACTCAGACATCAAAAACTGTTTTATAGGTTGTAGTTCATAAAACGCTCCTAAAAATACCCGACACAACCCATTAAAAATAGACTATACTGAAACGTAACTACTGGGAATGAAAGACGTTTTAGCATTTTTTTCTCCCCTTACAGCTCAAGGTTATATCCTGGGTATTGGATCTCAATATTTTTTGGTACCCACAAACAATTGTCTGCACTATTTTCTTGTTAACATTCTCTGTGTGCATGTATACCTGCAGAGGATAGGGATGTGGATGAAATGAAATGGAGTAGTAGGATGAAAAAAAACAAAACAAAGAATATTCCTGCATCTCTCTCCTTATTGCTCAAATTTTTAAAAAATAATATTTTATCCATAGGTTTGTCTTTAGTTTAACAGGCATTTCTAGGAGCAGAAAGGAATTAGTCAAAAGTTTGGACGAAACATTTTTATATGTAGGGAACAATGAGTGCCGTGATTTCAGCTATGGGATTTCTTTTTCGTTCCTAATGTTCAACGTTTATCCAAATGCAGCAGTAAGACTTTGCCAGACACTTGAATTTCGAACATTAAAAGCACAATGGAAGATTTTAGGGATGCTGCATATCTTTAACAGCTTTCTCCTGTGGCGGTCACACCTGTAACGAGAATTTTAGAAGATCCCAAACTGCGGTGACTTCATTCAAAACCATGCAAATCCCAGCTGCTTCACAGACATCCCTCTTAACAATAGGTTTACCAGAATAAGAGCGATTTGTGTTGCTCCACACAATGACTCTACGTTTTTTTTGATGCCTTTAATATTTCAAAACATCAGTAGAAATGTTCATTGTTGTGAGAGAAAAGTGTAGCAGCCTTCTGTTTAGTTTGCTGATAGGCGGTGAACAGCAACAGGTTGGGGAGGAGCAGCAGTGTGCACCTTTATGCCCAACACAACAAGGAAGCGTCTCTTTTAAAGGACGTAGAACAAACAGGTTTCACAAAATTTATACAATTAAAGTCTCAGTCAGTTTTAGATTTTTTTTTTTTTTTGCTTTGCCACTCTATTTATGTAACCTGATAAGATTCACACTGAAAACAAAGCTTCTGCATTCTGTAAATGTAACTCAATCTTAGTACGCATTAGTCTACAGAACATTGCTTTGTATGACTAATGCTCTCACATAATTGAGGCAACACAAGCAGAATACAGCAGTCAGAAGGGCATAACACGCACAGAAATCAAACAAAAATCAAATCTGAGCACTGAGATTTATACCAGTTTAACTTCTAAAGACTGTCATTTTTGTTGTCACTGCTTCTTTCAGCCTCAGAATTATTTTCCGTCATGGATTGCGGCTCATCAGAATCGAAGTCAAAAAGGGGCTTTGACTCTCCTGCCTCCATCTGAGCGGTATTCCTCAGGGAAAAACTCTGTCAGGAAAGATGAAAATGCTTCAAAATCCACTTTGGTTTCTGACCACAGCCCAGTGTTTACCGAAAGTCAAGCGATCAATCTAAATCTGGCTTATTTTGTCCTTTTTGTTTCCAATTCTACCATCAATCCTTACAACCTCCTGTAAGATCAGGTGACGCAAATGTTCACCAAGAAAGAAATGCTTGTTTTTTTTTTCAACGAGCCAGCTTATTTAAAACTTTAATCTTGCAACGGAAAATATCATTTCTGCATGATACTTATAAAATGCTAATTGTAATTGTTGACAAGGAAATGCACCTCTGCTCATTTACTCTAAAAGTTTTCAAACTTAAAGTGAATCTCATTGGTTGCACAGTTAAGCTTGAGTTGTGACGTTTTTAAGTTTTTGTCTCTCACTGCTTAATTGCACCATGCCTCATTTCTGGTTGACAAAACAGTTCATCAAAGAGACGATGCCATAAGACCAAGAAATACCATCTGGTAAACGCAGCAATACTGCATGCCACACAGGGGATTAAAATATTGGTATGCCATACTTGCTGCACTGCATTCATTTTTATTGCAACGTCCCCTTTGTTGTTGTAGTCCAGTGTAATGTATTGGGGGGGGCTCTGCACGCTGATGGAGTGTATGGTCGACTCGGAGTAAACATCATGCTGATGATAAAGTTCCTGCATCTACCAGAGATCTATTCCTGAGTCGGAGCACAATCTGTTTCTGCTGGGACAATGCACACACACGCACACACATGCGTTTACATTACACACAAAAACACACACTCAGACAGAGGGGCTGGCCACGTCTGGCTGACATTACCAGCAGTACAGCTGACAAAGCACTGCTGGGTATGTTTGTGTGCTGCTTTGCAAGTTAAACTAAGGAATAGAAATCTCTGGAAAATTAGGTTTTGCAGTCATCCCTCGCTCCCCTGAGGGCTTTTTTTTCTCCTTACTTTTTTGGCCTGGTTTGAAAATGTTAAGAAAAACTAATGAGGGTCCTCCAATTTGACACACACTTGTACAATTGTGTGTACGCAAGAGTTTGTTTCAGCTTTTCAGTCAAGTAGCATTTGGCCAAATTACTGAAGCTCTGTGCAGACTGGGCTCCAAACTAAAAACGGTATAGCCTGGATTTTCTGGAGAAAGAAATACAATTTCACCAACTTTACACTCTAATGAGCAACAGCTACAGGCAAAACTTTCTCAATACACCTCATCAAGTTGCTGAGTTAAACCGTTGGGTCCAAACGAGAAATTTTAATTGGCAATGATTTATACAGTGGCGTTCATGGCAGAAAGAAAACACAAACGGTAAAACAAAAACACTCTTTTCAAGATTTAGACTTGCTTCACTTAAAATTCATTTGGACATTTTGGAAAACATGAGAAGCCTTGTTTGTCGTTTTCAGTGAAAATCAAGAACATGTTATTAGTTTTGGAGCAGGTTCAGTTAAAACTGATCTCCATCCATTACTTTCTTCCAGTCATATTGCTTATTAGTGTTTAAGTATTTTTGCAGTAACTAACATGAACAGCAGTGACAAAGGCATACAGATAATAAGCTGCTTAATATTAGAATTCACTGTGTATTTTAAAAATGTTTACATTTCTATTAATTGCCAGGTTTTAAACTAGTGGCATAAAAATGAGACACGACAAATAACAAGGCTCTAAATTTTCCACACACCTGGCAGATACAGATTTGAAATACTTCATTTTTGGAACCAAAAAGTTACAATTCCAAAAAAAAAAAAATAATAATAATAATAAATACAGTAAAAAGATGTAGGACGAGAGATAAATTCAGGTTAATGAAACTTTGTTCTCAATGAGGAGGCATGTGCATGTTGCATTTCTACAATTCACAGTGATGCTGCATATGTACATATTCATTAGAAACTCCGTATGGCTGAAAAGGAGAAAGTGATGCTGGGGATAAACGTAGGAGTTCTAGTGAGGCAATGTTGGCAGATTCTCAGACACTTCGAGCCATCAAGGGACATCTTGTCTTAAGTATTTAACGACACTTAAAACCAGCCGACGTTCTCAAACATTGATGGGGTTTGGGTACAAGCGACTGGAGACTGAGTGCTCAAGAGGAGATAACAGTCTGAAGTACCCCATTTAAAATTAGCAGCATCTTCTCCACTACATGAGAAAAGAGAAAAGGAACAATTCCTGAAGTCTTAGGAAGATTTAAAAAAATATATATACATAAATGATTTAATTGGAATATTGTTTTTTTTTTTAAATGCGTAGATACAAAAGAAACCAAACTTCTCAGAATTGCATCTTTTACAACCTACAATATGTGAATAAGATGGGGAAAAAAATACAAGATAGAAAAGATGCCAATTATTCATTAATAAGTCAAAATGTGTAAAGGAGCAAATTACACATTGACAAACATTTATGGAACTTTCCAAGCTTTATTTCACCATGGTGAAATAAAAAAAAGGACTGAGAAATGAGGTGCTAATGGATATGCAAAAATCATGTAATAGCTATAAAAGATCTATTTTGAGCATGGCAAAAAGATAATGCAATTCAGAGACAAAGGTGTAAGAGTGGAAAGAATGACGACAATGCAGATGTGAGGAAGTTAGAAGTTTAAAAAGTAATCTGGCTCTTTTTATGTTTGTTTTAGAGTAATGACCTTCCCCTCACAGAGTGGTCTTTCTCTGTGCAGATGTTTCACTGTGTGTGTGCGCTTGTGTATAAATAAAACAGAGGCGTCTATTAGCAAATCTAGAAAAAGGGCTTTGCGGAACAGGAACAGACAGAATGAAAGAAGGAAGGAAGTACTACGGAAAAAAGGAGCAAGAAATTGTTTCTCTGAGGCTATTTTTGGCCAGCCTAACTTTTTTTTTTTTCCAGGAGGTAAAATCAAATCAGAAATCACTCAGTTGTCCAATAATGCATTTTCCTCTTATCATGAGTCAGTGCAGAGAAAGTTCACATGGACAAAAAATGTAAAAGAAAAGCTTGGTATTATGCTCCCACACACATATTATGAAAATAGTTGTTGTTATCCCATTGGATCTTGTTTTGCCTACGCTGCTGAACAGCATGTATTAGCTAATGTTTTTTAGATGTTTTTTTTCCCCTTCCTTCCACAGATAAAAGCCCACTGTATCTTTCTAATCTTTTGCCTATTAGATGATATGATTACTTCTTTTGAGAAATGTATACAACTGCTGGTATTAAAAACAGCCATAAAGCATGACTAAACACATAGATTTAGTCAGTCCTTCATTAAAAGACTTTTCCGGTTTCACAACAAAAGGGAACAATAATCCTTATGAAATGAAGGGTTGAGACACCCACACCCTACGTTTCATGATTCCACAGAAAAACACAGATCAGTACAATACTCTGCTCATTCAAACTAAAATAACTCGTATGAGAACAATCTTATTGAGCCATTAATTTACACACCACTGTTTAAATTAATGGCTGACGCAACCAAAACAATAATAATAATAATCGACAGGTCAAACTGGGGAAAGGCACCAAAAGGAAGAATTCTTAGGATGCATTTTGATGCAAATTATCTAAAGGTTAGTGACAAATGCTCCGATGAGTAAATGGATAATATTGTTCTTTTTCCAGTTTAATTCAAACTACAACTAATAACGAGCCAATACATCCCAATTTTCATAGCAGTACATCCCAAAAAATCTTCTGATCAGCAGATTTTTTTTTTTAATTAAACAATTTAAAGCAGTGAATTTTCTTTGCCTAATGCATGGTGAACGGTGCGTGTGAGAGTGGCTTTAAATAACTTTTTTTTAATCTGTTCTTTTCTCCCTTTCAAAGTCAAACATCAGATGCCCTTCTCTTCACTCTAAGGTTGTCCTGCGTTTCTCTCCACCATCTGCTGACCTGCCTGTGTCTCATTTAGTCTGCCAGTCAGGCTTAGCAGTCAAGAAACCTGCGTTGTCTAATTTTGTTAAAGCCGACATGTATAAAGTGGGCGAGTGAACACAAAAAAAAAAATTCTCAAACATAATTCATAAGGTTCTTTATAAGATGCGATATTCTCCCTTTTCTTCAATCGCCATTTAATGCCACACTGCTTTCAGACATTTGCAAAAACACATGGTTGCTGACCTCTCCATTTCAGACCATGTGATTTGTGGCCTAGGAGACGCCGTTTGCAGCTTTATGAGGAATTTATGTGACGTTACAGGAGGCCGTCTCCATTTATGTCTTGTTGATTAGTGAATCTCAGGGACAGCAGACTGCAGCTGTTCATTTAAATTATAATGATGGACGTAATCACAAGTTCTTAAAAGGACAACACCAGTGTCCAAACACCCCGATGATGCTTTGAAATGTTCCCATTATTGAAGAAAGGAAAGATGCATTTCAGCTGTTCATGTCATTTATTTATTTATTTTTTTAGCAACAAGAAGTTTTTACCACACATCGATTACCTCTCGATAAAATACTAAAATTACACAGTTGGAGTACGTCATGGTCTCAGCTTGGAAAACATACTAATCTCTAAGTATTATTATAATGTTATTATATAAGACAGAAGTGTGCTGTGTTTAAAATAAGTTAAATAATTCAGTCGTACAGTTAGACTGAGGAGCTTCTAGTCCATGGCTAAAGCCTGATCATTTTAATAAAAACAGTATTGCAGTATTTACAAAAAAAAAAAAAAAACCTTAAAGAAAATGTATAAAATGATTGTGAGGTTTTCACTTAAAGCAAAATCAACAATCAGTCCTATTGCTGTTGAAATAACTTGACATTCTGGTTACCGCATATATTGTACGCCACACTTCTTTACTTTGATTAGAATACATACACTTAAGTAAAAATTATCCAAACAAGCTTAGCGACGTTAATATAACGGATTCATATTGGCTGATCGGCAAGTGGGTGATCTGGATGGGTAAACAGTCTTCATTTAGCTCTTCACCTGACGTGAAAGCTTTATGCTATTTTGGAACATGTTGCATTTGCAAATGTTGGGAGAGTTAAGGTAAGAATCTACATTTTCTAGAAATATACCTGTTTTAGTGATGCTATCCAAAGTAACCATGGTTACTTCTAATATAAGACGGTAAAGCAACTTTCAACTTTACAATAATTTTGTTGCATGAGGTTTGTCGTAAGACCTTGTTTCATAGCAATCACTCTTGTCTGCTACATGTATGTTATATACAGCATTATAGTTATATTTTCAGACTATTCTTGTGACCAACTTTATGTATCCATTAGAAAAAACTGACTTGCCTCTGAAGCAAAAATCTGAGCAGAAAACTACCAGCATATTCTCAAAAATATAACATCAAAATAAATATTCATACTGATACAGGTTTCATTAAGATTGCTCAAGTGTCCAGGTGCTTGGACACTTGAGCAAATTTCCAGGCACCAAGTTCACAACAAGAAAATAAAAAATTTAAAATCTGCTTCGTTAGTTTCTGGGGATCTGCTGATAAATTGATAAATCATTACCCGTTTGCAGCACATCAGCCCACTGGCACAGCGATGCTTCTCTGTGATGTTGACTGTCAGCAAAGTCATAAAGAGATAACATTGATTATGTAAGATACCAAGTAGGTTCAACACATTAAAGCAAAGTTACCGTTTTATTCTCTTGAGCTTTCAACCTTTCAATGTCATATTTGTAAGCGTTAGCAACCCTTTTCAAATCTTTGAATGAATATAAAGGTCTGTTTTCTTAAAGAAATGCGCAGAGTGTGGCGTTTATAGTCAGTAATGTGAACCAGGCTTATTGTACTGATAGCTTCTAACTGTTTTGTGTGAATCACTCCTAGATGGGGAAGAATTATATCTTTGATTTAAATTAATAAAGCTCTTTCAGTCACAGTGGGATGTCACATCTGTTACCAAATTAAATATTTAATCTGCCTCATGGTGGAGAGGCTTAGAAAAAAAATAAAAATAAAATAAAATAAAATAAAAAAAGAGTATTTTGAATTCTAGAAAGTATAGCCCCTAAAGCCAAACTGAACTCTCATAAAAATTAACTAAAACTGGGGATCACAAATTAGCCAAAAAGCCCACATCAGTGCATCTACATGAGCAGAGTTGTGATATTCTTATCAAGTTACGTTAATGCGGTCTTGAGATTTAATGTCATCAAGATAAAGCCTTTTTTAAAAGTTTGAATCAATTTAAGAGAGCATACAGAGACTGGAAAGCAATGTCCAGCCATACAGATTTTAATTAAGTTATATGGCGGAATCATAAATACGGAGAACAACTTGGTGTTTTCAGTGAAGCACACAAGTACATTATGCCTAGTTAGTACACAAAATGTTTCAGTGGCCTAGACAAAAGAAAAACATGGCTGTTGTTCTTGCCAAGGTAAGAAATTAACTATATTAGTTTTCACCATTAGCTAGTGCTACAGGGCACAAGTTTTTAATTTGAAGACAACAGCTCAAATTAAAAATTACACTGCAGCAAGTCAACATATTCATTATGTTGAGTTATGGCAGTTCAACATTTTCCCAGCATTTCTAAAATAATTTAATTAGCAGTTACTGTCTAGATGGGTTTTGTGCATTTATGAGCAGTGGAAAATATATTTATATCATAAAACCAGTTGCCAAGCACATGTCTGCAAGAACCAAATATATTTAACCCAAGCTCCTGATGATGTCCAAAAAAAAACAACCTATTCTTTCCTCAGGAAATATGGAAATGATATTAGCAGATGAGAACAGTGTTTACAACCAAGTAATGCAAATCCTGTCATGTTTTTTGATTGACAGCCAGGCCATCTTCATCCTGATAATCACACAGTCGACAGATCAAGATTTTTGACTTGAACGAGAAAATTCCTGAATTAACCAGACCAGAATTCAATGATGACCAAACACTTTGGGCCGTTGTTGTGCATCTAATTTTTTTTTTGTTTGTTTTTACGGCAGACTGTAAAAGGGAGTGCATCTTCTATTAAATGATAAACATACATATCTCTCTCATGTAAAAGTGATTATGTGTAAAAGCAACCCTCACCCCAGGCAGTTCCTGGCTGGCCCACTTTTAGGAAAGTTCTGAGTTTGAGCCGTTTTGCTGGGCAGAAATTTGCTTTCTGCACTCTGTGTAAGAGGTAACTCTGATGCCATCCCAAATTAAAACAACAATTCCCGATTCCTTAAACTAAACCGGCTCTGACCAGCTGCAGGTGAGACTCTGACAACACACCGGGGTTCAACAAAATAGCATCACTTTGCCACGTAAGCAAATGATTCCCTGGACAATTAGACTAAACATGAGTGGACTGAAGATGGATTACTGGTGGTAAAAGATGAGCGTTATTTTTAAAGGCAAGCAAGAAAATAGCATATACAATATTAATGAAGTGACAGCAGTGAGAGCAAATGACACTGGTTTTAGATGCAGCCTTGGCAGACATGCCACAGCAACTATCATCAATCATTTAGAGTCGTCGACCGTCACCCTGCATCTGAACCTTAGTCAACAGAAAGTGTAACTATGATGATTATGTACATGTAGGTGTGTGTTTTAGGTGGACTGCTCTAAACATGACTCATTTCAGCTCTCCGTTTCAGTACATGCATTCACGCAAGTTACCAATTTTTTGTCTTAATTCACAATCTAGTTAGTACACAGCAACATCAGGTTTTACCTAAAACGGCTGATATTTGGACTAATGGCAATGTTGCTTCATCGGTGCAAACACACATCACAAAACAGCGCTTTGGTGCATTCAGAGGAACCGAAAGGTGGCCGACTGGGATAAGCAACGAAAAACATGAAAGATGTAAATGATCAAGGTTAGCAATGACATCAAACACCACAAAGGAAATCAGAGATACGAGAAGGTAGAAATATAAAATATAGAAGAGAGGAGAGAGTGAAAGATGAGAGACTAACGAACGGAGACAGAACCTGACATTTGACATTTAAAATATCATTAATCAGACCCTGAAGCTTCAGGTGACAAGGCAAACGTAAGAGGAGAGCAGAATCCAGAGGCGTGAGAGCAGAGTGGAGAGAATTTGCCGTCATATGTTGCTGTTGCTGTGACCAGACATTTTCAAGAGTCAAACATGCGGTTCAGAAATACGTCTCTTGTAGGAGGAAAAATAGGTCTTGCTCAAAGCAAGTGGCAGTCTCTATCTTAGGTGTGCCCAGCCCCGACTGCTGTGACATTACCTGCCTACAACCGCATAATCATGATGAATCGCTCCAGGGTTTGCTACCGACCATCGAAAGCTCACGGTGCCAAACACAAAGTGGCGATGGCAAACATCGCTGCGATCTGCCACCGTTCTCTTCATCTTTCTCCTTTTCAGCCACTGGCATTTCTTTATTATTAATGTTATTATTTTTGGATCTCTGCCTCTCTTTTTCACAAAAAAAAAATTCTTCCAGTCTCCTATTTTGCATCTTGTATTTTCTCCCCCATGCATCTCGTCTCCCTTCAACACCTCCTCTTCGGGCTGGTCTGATTCTTTTTCATTTCTTTTGTATTGCCTGATTCATCTCTGCCCTCCATTTCTTCTTTCATCTTCAAGGGGGAGCAGGAAACCAGAGGAAGGGGGAAAAAAAAAAAAGATTCAATAAACTGAAGGACATTGGAGGCGGCGTGTCCCGGACAGACACCGTATTAGCTATGATACTTGACAACTTCAGCAAGTTTACTCAGTAATTTATGTGCATAGCTGTTGAGCTTCCACTTAAAATTTAGATGAAAAGAAATTCTTGTGAGTGGCACTGTAAACACTTCATATATTGTAAAGTCATAAAAAAAGAAAATGGTGATATATGGCTGACATTTTAAGGAAATAAAATCTCAAAAGTGTGGCCTGCAATTGTATTCAGCCACCTTGAGTTAACAGATTGCAGAACCATCTTTTATTGTAGTTTCATTTAATTGACTTTATAAATATATCTCTACCAGCTTTGCACATTCAGAGGTGTCAATTTTTGCAAAATCACTCCAGCTCCATTATATTGGACAAGCAGCATCTGCAAACATCAATTTTCAAATGTTGCTATATACTCTCAATTACATTTAGACTTGAACTTTGACTGGACCTTCCCAGCACATGAATAAGTTCTGATCTGAATCATTTCAGTGAAGATTAGCATTTTGGCCAAATCAGAAAAACGTATTATAAACTTCAAAGGTAATAATGACAATGCCCAAGTAAACTGCATGCATAACCAGATGAGCATTTTGTATCATGTATATAACATGTTAAAGTATGCTTACATTTAAATCAACACTTGAAGCTCTTCTTTTGCTCAGCATGTATCTGAGATGCTGCAATTAAGGGTAATAAGAAGCATAGGAAGCAAACAAATGCATGGCATCCTTTTAAGAAGTTTCATATGTATGAATATTTTGATCATAGTCTGACATTTTACCCTCAATGCACTGAACTGTGTTGGTCTATTAAACAAAATTCCTATAATGATTTGAAATGTCAAATTATCTCCAGTTGATAGTCATGATGTTAAGCCATTTTCTCCTTTATCCTGCAGTTATTAATCTTTATAATAAGTCAATCATATCAAAGTTCTGATCTTTGCTTTATGGCATTTGAGCTCCACATCATCTCTCAATGCAAACAAAAAAGGGCGGCGAGATTGTTTCTGGAAAGTATCAAGTAAGTTCAGAACATTATTCTTGCATAGTGCCAGCAGTAAGATTGCCGCGGGGAGACATTTTCAGAATTTAAGATCAAGTCAGGCCATATTACTCTTAGCAGTTTGTTTTAATCTACCACAGGGATCAGAGCGGGGAAGGAAACATTGTTTATCATCAGTTTTCGTCCAAAATCAATATCTGACAAAAGGGATCCATTACACGTTCTGCTATAACAGAAAGGATACCATCATTTTTCCCCCCTTCAAACTCAAACTAATTCAGTCTCGATCAGTGGAGAGACTTTAATAAATGCTAAAATTGTGGTTAGTTTGTATTATGACTCACTGTCTCCAACTATCCAGCTTCA
The DNA here is from genome assembly GCF_001443285.1 of Poecilia latipinna. Taxonomy (NCBI): domain Eukaryota; kingdom Metazoa; phylum Chordata; class Actinopteri; order Cyprinodontiformes; family Poeciliidae; genus Poecilia; species Poecilia latipinna. Next base: position 121,052 of record NW_015112830.1, read on the forward strand.
CTTTGCAGCCGAAGGCTACCTTCTCAAAAAATTATGAGGCACACATCACCTTGATATGCACATGGTGCATCTCTGTAAAACACAGAGATTTTAGTCCATGCTGAAATCGGGTTGAACAGTAGGACAGAGGAGAGTTTAAAAAAAAAATGGGGGACCAAGATGAAGGTTATAAGATGGAAACAAAAAAAATGACGACGAGAGCAGGCCATCTCCTGTTCCTCTCCAAAGCATTTGTCAGAGTCTCTAAAGAGCTTCCACCATATATCACAGTTACTTACAAAGACAACAGACCTCATTCAGAGCCTGTGGGCAGCTGCTAAGAAAAGACTGAGCTCAATTGTTCACGCGAGAAGGTGGGAGGACAGCAATGCAAAAGCCAAGGGTCAAAGGACAAAGCCCGACACAAGGAGTTACTTCCTATAGATGAAAGCTTTGTGATTTTCTTACTTTGAAGACAAGTCACAACCACTTTCTGGACAATTAGTTTAGGTTACAACATTATGGGAATATAGTCACAAAGGAAAGGACAGGGGAATGTCAAAGAGGGGTTTAATTAAGCCGTTTAGCTCATCTGAAATCAATACATCAGGAGTGAAGCCAGCTTTCCCTCTTGCTTACTTCGACATACTTTCTTTTCAGTTGCTGTTTTTTTTTATTTTTATTTTTTATTTATTTTACAAACCTTTCCTCCTCTCTGCCCCGAGGCTCAACACGGTTTTCTCTGATCAAATATCCTGCATCCTGTAATGGAACAGTCACTGGGAACGGCAAAGAAAACGAAAGCTATTCTGATTTAAAGCTTAATGAAAAGTTACATTTAACATTGAAATGGGTCGTTTGTTTTTTAAAATCATTGCACAGAGCACAAATTCAGTCTTGTACTTAATAAACGTGAAATGATGTTCTTTAATTTGCTAGATGCTAAAATGAAAGCTGTAGATTTTCTCTGCTGTAGAGCTGAATTTATTCCTTTAATTCATCTGGTGGAAAAAATGTTCAGTCTGAGGATTTTACGATGCCTCACGAAAATATTCAGACCAACTGAACTTTTTGTCATGCCACAAACACAAACTTGAATGTATGATCTGGATTTTAAGTGATAAATATGAAATGGAAGGATAAAGATTTGTGTTTTTAACATATCCTGCAAATTAAAATCTTAAAATTATGATGATGTGGAGCCAAATTTTGTTCAATTTGGGACTGTCTACCAGCGTTTTACATATAGGAGACTAAATTGTTTTCTTGGTAGGAGCCCAGGTATATTGGTTGTTGAACATCGAACTTTGACTAGGCCACTCTAATAAATGATGCTTTGAGTTCATCTGAGCAGAGCACATTCTTCCACACATTTCCAGCATCCTCTACATGGCTCCTGGCAAACTTTCAATGAATCGTCTGGCTTTTGTTTAATGATCGCCTTGTTTCCTCCCATATACCTTTTCATAGCGTTTGTTTTTGTTAGCGTAAAGGTATATATAGCTCCACATCTTCAAGGTTTCTATTTGTAAATACTGTGTGCTGCGTTGTGTTGTGGTTTGTAGTTAAAACGTGACAAAATGTGAAATACTCCAAGCAAAGCACTGCACTTATCTTGCTATAGCATGAAGGCGGATTGTTTCATCTACTTCCTTGCTCTCAACGATCAGAAATAATTTTGCACACTTGACTCCGACATGCCAGTGGCGCGCTGATGTCTTTTCAACATAATACAATGAAGTTATTGTCTGTTCGTGGAGAAAACTGACTGTAATTACAGAGAAACAGTGCCACCGAGATATGGGTTGAGCAGTGTACTTACAAAGCTTTGACATTTCAATAGAAATTCAACAGTTCAGTCGTGGGTTTAATTATGACAGGTGCATTCTTACTTGGAATGTCCTCTTGCTTGGTTTTTGTTTGCAAGACAGTGATTCCTTTGATATGACTGTAGCGGTCGCTCAAAAAGAAGCCAGAAAGCATTATTTAACCGAAAGAAAGTAATTCACAGCAAGTCTTCTGGAGTTATTTAAATTAACGTTAAATTGTAAGACACAACAAAGCGAGTGTGTTTTTATAAAGTTTCAGGGCACACCAAGCAGATAACATAAATTGCATGTCTTCGCACTACAGCAGCAGAATGAACACTTTGTAGTGTGCGTGAATCAAAAAAGTGCCCTTCCTAAGTCTATTCCTGTCAGCATGTAAAAGAAAATATTCCCCCAGAGAACAGAGTCATCATTGTGTTTCAGGGTAAGCTTGTGTAAGATTTTCCTCCATTATAATACACAGAGGCCCAGCGGAGCTATTCTGAATAAGAGGATATTTCATTTTGTATCCATGATGGCAAATGTCAATTGATTAACAATAATGTACTCAAAAAATGCACATAAGCACCATTAGCAATGTATGCACAAACAACGCTGAATAGGCACAAAAACAATGGAATTTCTTGCTGACGGAGAGAAGAACTGTAATGGCGAAAGCCGTGGGCCATGAATAAAAACAAAACAGAAAATGTCATTATACCAGAGTAAGTAAAAATTAAAACTTGATGGGAAATGTTGCCATGTTAGCACAAGTGTGGCGGGTGGTGAACTGTTCTCATTTCTATGAGGCTAAACGGGAACGATGGATGCAGTGACACAAAAAAAAAAACAGAGAAATGGGGGATTTCTTGCATGTGTGAGTAGAATTGGGGAGCTTGTTCAAAACCTACAGCAGCAAGAACAGTTTTTGCTCCTTAGGTAAAACGCTCGCTGAGCATTAGAGGACAAAATCAGAAGGCCAGTGGAGAGGATCCCTCTGAAAATAAAACTGCAAGTCAGATAAGATTTTTATAAAAAGAAAACTGCTCTTCATCAAGAAATTCAAATTCATGGAAGCCAATAAAGTATACTGCATAAACTCATCTAAAAAACATGAATAAAAAAACATTAAAAGAAAGAATTAGTTTGGCTGGGTGAAACTTTTTTTTTTTTTTTTTTAAATCAGAAATTATCGGGCATTAGAAAATAAACCAAATAAGGTCGATCTGAAACACAGCCTTGAAATATTTTTCTGCATATTCACCGTTTTTGCGGCTAAACAAAAATAATAGCTCCTGCTGCATAAAATTGTTAGATGGTGTGGCTAGAGAGAGGCGCTAAAGGGAAAGAAAATATCTTTTTTACCTATGCTGCAGTGTGTACTGTGCCTCTGGCATGAGACAATTTGTAGTGACTTTGTGCTGCAATCAAGCGCCACGATGAACAAACAGTAATCACACCAAGGGGTTTACTAAAAATAAGTTGCAAAACCATTAAAGTGCAGGTGATTATTGCAGAAAATGTTTTATATAGAAAGGAAGCATTAAAGAATTATGTAAAGCACTTTGAAATGCCTTGCTGTTGAAATGTGCTATACAAATAAAATTTTATTTGATTTTGGATTTGATTAAAAATGTACAAGTACTACCAGATGTTTACTTTTCACCTGTTACTGCTGGAAAAACGGTTCCAACCTGCTCCGCTTCTAAAGGCTTTAAACCTTTGCTTCAGACACAAAATGCACAGATCGATTCATCTATAATGTAATACGTTAGTTTTCTTGATTCTAGACTGCTTAACTAAAACTGAAAAGTATTTAGATGCCCTGCTACATTGCTTCAGAACTTAGCTACAGTATATCTGCAAATAATCCACATAAAATAGGTACTTTTCAAACTACGCTGTGTTGTCTGAAACACCAGTGTACTTTTGAGCTTGTTTCAACTCTCAGTCTGACTGTTTGTGGGTATATGAACCGTCTGTATGGTTTAAGGCAACTCGCACTAAATCACAAGGGACTTTTTTTAGAGAGGGAAAATTCATTCTTGCCACCTTATATTCATGCAACAATATTAATTTAAATTGTGGGTTTTTTCATTGTATTTTTCAAGGTTTCATCACTCTCTCGGCATCACCCTCAATGTCTTGAATGCTAACTGGAATCTGTCAGGGATAAATTACATCCTCAACACAAAGTACTCAACATTCATGCAGATTTTAAGAAAAGAAAATGGACAGTAAGATGTTCTAGTTAGCTTTATGCTATTTGAAGTTCAGAGAGCATTACATCTGGATGAGGCTCTTATGCTGAAAGTTTGCTGTATTGACACTATAAATGGAGGTATAAAGTTGGATGAACCAGAACGTCCAGATAAATGTTTACTAACTCACTATTAGTCACTAGCAAATAGCATCTGGAGGAGAGTGATGCTCCTGTAGTAAAAAAAAAATCTTATTTTCCAGTTGTAAAGTTCAAATATCACATGCAGGTAACAGCTGATTATCTTTTGTTTTAAAATTCCTGCCTTACTTCCACTACCTGGGTAATCATCAAAACCAGTCACCATTTTGTCCCGACTACATACATACTTTTTTTTAATTAAGAAAAAGGAAGAGAAGGAGATGTATTCATGGACATAGAACTGAAATGCATAGAATGTGCCAATCTAGATAATCTTGTGATCTGGTAACTCATCAGCATCTTATAATCCTTTCACAATCTAAGATAATAATCATGCAGGCCAAGCCTAATCTCAAATATAATTTAATTCAAATCTAAATTCTCTGCCTGTCCCAAAAAAAAGTCACCACTTCTATTTAACGCAGCAATGAGGTAGAAGCCCATTTAAATTATTTATTTTGTTACAACGTCCCTTTAACACAGTTCTTAAAGGAAAAAATGCATCACATAGCAAAGGGAAAACAGTATTTATAAACATATTCTAATCAGTTTTCTCAATGGCAAACACAATTTCTATTTAATCAACATGTTACCACTGATAAGGATTAAAGTGCACTATACATGCAAACATGTCCAACTCAAAACTACGTATTGTAATTTCAAACAACTCAATTTACTCCTACTAGCTCATAAGTTTGTTGAAGAATGAAAATTTTGCATCATAATAATTGTGTGAAAATTCATCAGTTTCAATTTTAATGTTAATATTTGTGGTAGTATTTATTGTAATGCAGAAAGGACAGAAAAAAAATCTGTGTCGTTTCTTTCAGCGTTTGAAAGAATCTACATTTACAACGAATGACACAACCTCAGTACACGACCACATTTTTTTAAGTACACCATAAATTATTTAAAAATGCGACAGCAGAAGAGAGCAAGAAAGACCGAGAGGAAGAGGAAACAGACAAGGAGAAGGAGAAAATGAAAGAGACGACTATAACCGAGGTGACAGACTGTAGGGAGATGACACTCAGGTCCACAGAGTTTATAAGGAAGGAAGAAAATGGATTTTGAATTTGAGTGATCTGTGCAATGAAGCTTGGATATTTTATGTGACATTTACACACATTCATATATTTCTTCTATTGTTATTGCTAAGAGGCAAATAATACAAGACATCCACTGACAAAGAGGAGACTGTGGAAATAAGAGTATAACAGACACAGAGGACAAAAGAGGATATAAACAGAGAAAAAGAGAACTTTTCTGACTGATGACTCATAAAAATTAAAACATTTCTTCTAGGAAACATGTTTTTATTTTCCCTGCACACCGTAATCCGTTATTTTCCTGAGCAGCGACTGTAGCTGCAGGAACACCAGGTGTATCGGTTTGCGTATACAGACTCCTGCAAACAGCGATCCCTTAAGCACACTTGCACAAATGTCTCTCAGTTTACTCTCAAAGTATTTGCTGAAAATATTTATTTTTCAGTCGCACCCCAACTCAATTGTAGGCAAAGAATTGAAAAAAACAAAAACAAAACAAAAAAACATAAAAGCATTTCTTCAGGCACAGCTTAGTCTGACACCTGTGATGTTGCACCAGTGTTTCACTTTAAACCTGCCCCTCCGATATTCCACAAAATGATGAAAAAAATGCAAGGCTTTTTGTGCCTTCAACAAGCTGGAGCGAGAGGCAATGAAAAATTGTACATAAAGCCATATCAAAGCATATTGTAATTCGTTGGACGGACCACAGAAGAGACCCACACAAGACGACTTGAAAGGAAGATGAAGGCGATGACTCAATCGAGTCCAGGGTAACATGAAAAGAAATGCATATATGCTTGCTTACGTGTGTGTGTGTGTGTGTGTGTGTGTGTGTGTGTGTGGTTTTTCCTGGTCTTTCTTTCCATTATTGCTTTTGGTCGGAACCAAACGCACCATTCAGTGCTAACATTTTATTAAGTGTACAAATCAACAGCTGAATAAGACGTTTGTTGAAGTCCTAATTGAAATCGTGCTCTGAGAAACCCGTCTTCATAAGTTCAGGCTTGATCAGGAGTCACAATAGATTCTCTGTTGTTTAATAGAGTTTCTTTAGAAAAACAAAAATATGGCGTCACAGCAAAGGTACAAAATCTCACTTCAGTTTGTAACTGTGCAACAGGAGACATTGAAATTTGTATTTTTTTGTGTGTGATTATCTGAAAGAAGAAAAAAAATCAACACATGATCCTAAATTAACTGTATTATGGTTCAACCTGTTATCTGTCCTTGAATCTGTTTTTGCTGCACTGTATGCTGTGTAAATCTTCCTCTCTTCCGCAAAGAAGCTACATCTGATCAGTGTATTGATTCAATAAATAAAAAGTTATTCCAGGAAACTTGAGTTAATCCTTTTGTGGCACTAGTATTTTCAATGTTTCAACAGTTTTGGTTGATAATTGTGACTCTGCAGATGCAAATGGCATACAAATTGCCCCTTGTTTACTCAAAAATTGCAGGAATGCTTTTATTGTAGCAGGACAATATATCAAATTTTAGCCATTCATACAATATCAGCGTACGCAAATTTGCAATCACACAGGACTGTGTGGATGTAGTAGTTGATTGGATGTTATATTTCAAGTGTGAAAGTGCATCAATAATACATTTTCTAGGCTGTGTGGACTAACTGCCCTTAAAACTCACATCCCCATGTAGTGGCTGAGATAGTAAAGGAAAGAAATGTGTCTAAACCAAAGTTGATATAAACAATATCTCTCTGTTTTTCCTCATATTGTGCAGCCCATTTTTCGGTAACCTTTAATGCACTCCGTAACAAAAATAATCATGTGACACAGTGATAGAGCGGGCGCCCTATATATGGAGGCTGTTAGTCCTCGACACAGCTGCTGAAGGTTCAATTCCCGACCTCAGGATGAGTGTCTTTGCGCTCTTCTTTCATTGCCCATTTCCTGTCTGGAAAACTGACTAAATGTCACTGCTACCTCAAAATACTAAAAATAATATGTATAGGTTTTACTCTTCATCAGTGTTTGCACGACTGATACGCTGCCCTTGCAGCATGAATTCAAAGCTTAATCTGTGTTTTCAAAGATCCCTAGTAGGAATTTTAGTTTTAATTATTTTTTGCCTGGTGGCAATACTTTAACTACATATAGATTAAAAACTCCTGCAACTTCTGAGGCTGGCCCGACTCTTCAGGGCCAACGTGTCCCTAAAGCTACCTTTTGCTCTGAGACGCATGGTCGATCCGATTCAGTGACCAGATAACCAGACCAGAACACTGCCTGAAGAGGCCAGACAAGTTCCCCTTCCTCTGAGACATATGGGACCGCTGGTAACAAATACCTGTCACCTCAAACTCCAAGAAGGGCATGCCTATTCATGAACAGCTGGTGGCTCATGGCTCTCCTCAGCAACTTCTCAGAGACACGTCTGCAACAGGTCGTCATGCCGGAGGTAAATCCCAGGCCAGATTCAAAACAGGGAATATGCCTTTGGTAAATTGACAGCTGTCCGGTGCACAGCAGATTCTAGGATCACCAGAAATTGTGACTCCAGATGGTGTGTTGAGAAAGCTAGACTGAAACATAATCACTTTTTCTGATAAACAGTAATCACAAAACATGACCACACTATAAAAGTATTTATACTTTATACATTCTCCTGACTTTCAGGTTAGATATTTAAGGAACACTACAATCCATTTTCACCTGAATGTTGTTTCTAGAGAATGCTCTGTTTAGTAAACTAAACTTTGGGCTTTTATATTGCAAGAGAGTAAGAAATATCTGCGCTGGATTTCGAGTTTATTTTTCTACAGTGAACTTTTCACTAAATTTTCCACACTGGAGAAAAAAAAAAACGTGTGGAACTTCTCAGAGACACGTCTGCAACAGGTCGTCCTAATAGGACAGAAACTGTCACTTTGAAATCACAAGGACAAACTAATCCTGCAAGCAATTCTTAATGATGCTTTCCATGATTTTGATCACGCTTTAGTTTCCTCTGTAGACTGAACCAAACTTGACTCTTTCAAGTTTGGTCTTCTGCCTATTTCAGGTCTTCAGCTGGATTTTATTATTTAGTAATAATAAATAAATCTGCAAAAGTCATTTACAACTTTTGCAGATTTAAATTTAGAAAGCTCCATCTTTTTTCCTTTCTTCAATAAAATAGTTTACCTCATAAAATCATTACGAGGTTCGTTAGTGAATGTTCATTACATCAAAACTCTGAATGTTAAGCTTTTACTTAATGGGTATCAATATAAAAATACTTAATCTGCATAACAATGTTTTTACTCTTTAATCCAGCTTCTTGACATACAGTTGGTAGTTAAACTTATTTGACAGAAAAAAACTAAAACAGTGACATAAATAAAAACACTAATCTGATGGGAAAGAGATTTTCTTTGGGTGTCTTATTATTTTTGTTATCAAAGAAGATTAAAAATGTTTATTTTAGGACATCTTTGTGCCGATATATTAAAATACAGGATTCTTGTCCATTTTACATCTTCCGAGCAACATTACAGTCAATCAATGTGTGTAAATATTTAAGTATGCAGTGGATAGTGTCTTCACTTCAGTAATTTAGAAGTACATGAGTGTCTGCATTTGTGAATTATTTTTTATTTTTTTTGGCCTGAGTGAGATAAGAAGAGCCCATGAGGCTGTCCCTCTGAAGTCAGCTCTGCATGCAGTGTTTACCCACCACATATTGAGCAGTGTTGACCAGAAAGGCCCACTGGGGCTCTTAGACCAGCTGCTGTAGTCCTGGCACACACACGAACACGCACACACACACACACACACACACACGAACACGCACACACACACACGAACACGCACACACACGCACTGCCCTAAAAACAAACATCTCTCTCCCAGATGGAGAAACAAACACACAGCAAACACCGATATCACCTCACATAGCCCTTCGGTTCAGTCGTCTCCTCCACCTTACGCCTCATCACACATATTATAATTATCAGTGCAGAGTAATTAACATCAAAATTAGGACCCATATTTGCATATTTACCATCATTTGCATATATGCCCAGGAGCACACGCACCTAACATTCCTGCTCATGCTGCAAAGAACCAGGAAGAAGCACAATTATTTTATCCAACAACTCAAGCAGCCATAAAAAGCATCCCATACCAAGCTGTAAAAAAATATTTGCCCCCTCGAAAGTATTTTCTTTTGTTGCACATTTTTCACACTTGGATAATTTTAAAATCTGGTCTTCTTCATCTGATATTTAAATTGTTGTTTGTGATATAAAACATTAAAAATATATATCAAAATCTTTAAAGATGTTAACACTTCTTCACACCTCAATACAATAAAGTTTAAAAGATGAGAACCGTAAAAATAAAGTAGGCTGGTAGGAACATGTAAAGACGGACAAAATCGAAAGACTCTGGGAATCTAGAAAAACTATAGGAGGGCTATATGGAGAGGTTTCCTAAAGACGCAACCACGGAAGAATAATAATGCAACCCTTTCAAAAGTAAGAAAAGGCAAAGTAAGATACAGGCTATACAGCTGCCCCATTTATACATCTCACTTAAGCCCATAAACCTTTGGAGTAAAATCCGTGACTGAAGAAAGGAGTCCAGCAGCAGTTCTCGAAATCAGGAGCAGGGCTGTTCAAGCATGGGGAAAAGAAGTGAGGAGCAGAGTGACAAAACATCGCTCTCTCTGTGGCATTTGCCCTCTGAATGGCATCAGCTCAGCGGAGCAGAACAGCCAAGAGTGATGCAGAGTCAAAGGAATAAAGAGGAGGAGGCAGGCAGAAAAACACAACAGAGGGAAGAAAGAGAACAGAGAGGACATGAGTGACAGTAAAGAGGTGAGGAGCAACAGGACGAGCAGAGCACTTCCCATCAGACACTGTTTCACCAGTCACTGCACAGAAGAGGGAAACCTGAGTTATTCCTCATTGCTCTCACGATTTATGTCCTGGTATGGGTAACAACTGGATGGCTCTGTTGGAAAGGTGCCTATAAATCTGATCTTGTTTCTTTCTGTTTTTTTGTTGTTTTTTTCCGTCTACCTTTTTGCTTTAGATCCCCTCACAACCTCTCGGGCCGTGTTGTCTGGCACTCATCCACCCTGCTCTACTTTACAGTGTCTTATGTAAAGGTATTCAACTGAAAGTCATCCGTCTCATGCATACTGTAAACTGTATTCTGCTGAGCTTGTAAAGCTTCAAAATAGAAAATCTGCACATACACAAAACATCCCTCAATGTCTCTTATGCAAAAGCCAAAGATCCAGGAAGCACTCTGAGAAATGGATCTACTTTTAAAAAGAGGAAATGGCTTCGCTCGACAACGAGAACTCCAATCAAGTGCTGGAAAATGAGTGACGTAATACTTCCCTGGACCACAGCTAGTCAGCTAGCATCAAGCCAACTGGCAGGTAAAAAACAGAAAAGGAAAACAGGGACTGAATTCAGAAGAGTGAGTGTTTGAAGTTCACGTTCAATGATAAATACATTTGCTAGCGTCTGCAAAACAGTAAGTACCCTAAACCAAGATTTATATTTTGTAATTTTGTGTAGTCACAATCACCCTCCAACTGTGTTCAGAAGACACAAACTAATTATTTAGATTAAATTAGTTGCGGTTTGTTTTTTTACATCTGATTTTACTTTGCTAAGGCTTATCAGGTTAGATCACTTGATTAGATTAGATTTTAAAAAACAACATTAAGTTAAAACTGAGTGGAAGATTGCATATTATTAATTATAATAGCAACTGAATCCTGTCAGTTTACATGAATGTTCTCTGAGTTGTAAATCTGTAAATGACATGTCTATTCAAAAATTAAACAAAATAAGAGCTGGTCATAAAATTTGTCAGTGATATTCATTTACACCATTAAAACCAATCAAGTTTTTAGCAACCTGGTAATGCAGTAAGAGGTTTTTCCATCCTACTTGGATAAATGAAGGCTATAAGGGTGGATTATTGTTGGTGTGTGCATAATAAGGTATGTTTTCCTTTCCCATCATTACCAAGACCTGAAAAATACCTAAAAGAAATTGCTCCATCTTTGAGACTTGTGCAGGCTGCCTACAAATCTTGCATGGCGTTATGTCATCCTGTCTTCTTGCCAAATGCATTAGTGACATGTGAGGAGACATTAATTATGAAGACATGCAACTGTTTCAGCCAACACCAGACAGACACTCTTGTTTTGGCTTGTAGACTTTCATTAGAAGAGCTGAGCTGAATATATCCATCTTTGAAACCTAAATGAGATGATGAAATCTCCAAAGAAACTGACACTTCTCTAAACTTAATGCAAACCTACTTAGTCTTCTCCCTTGCTATTGACCATATGGAGGACTTTTATAAACAGCAGAAATAATGATAATGTTTGCTTTCGCGCAGACAGCCCATCCTGGCGCTCCTCCCTCTAGAGACCCAATTAATACCAGTGTAAACCACCGCTTCCCTTCGCTGGCAACACCAGTCACCACAACGTGTGTCACACGTCTGTCTGTCTGTGTGTCTGTGTCTGTGTGTGTGTGTGTGTGTGTGAGAGAGAGACAGAATAAGTAGTAGATGTGAAAATATCATAGGGTAAGGATGTGATTAAATACAGCATGGCTGCCCTCTCTGAGAACTTATTATAACACACTAAATTTTTCTTAGGATTGCTTTGCAACAAGCTACTAAGCATCAACATTAGACAAACTATATGTTCACACTTATGGTGGACATCTCAAAAGGTATTCAGCAATAAACAGCATAAATTCTGTTGTTTTCCAACAGTTATTGTGACATTTTTGGAATGTGAATTTTGATGCACTTCAAGCAAAAGGAGTTTAAAAGATGAGTAAAATCATCCATTTCTTTATAAATAATATATTTTTCTTCAAACCTGGTCCATAAAGCTTGTTCCCCAGCTGCATGTTTTAAATATTATTTGCTCCTACAAATCTGATGCAAATGAATGATTGACCTCCTTAGCAGGTCATCAGTTTCACCGGAAGCTTATTAATCACCAATCAATTTGAATTAGCTGTATGAAAGCAGGGCAGTTGGTCCTTCAATCAGCAAGATTGACAAAAAAAATATTTGCACTGGGTTTTAAGCATTTTAAAACCCAATGTACAATTTCTTATTTTTACAGCTTTGATCATTTTTTAATTGTTTTTGTCAAAATAAAAGTTTACATTTTCAGTTAAATAAAAAGATTTTTCAAGCAATGTACCCTGACTAGCCAATACTTCCTCCACTTCACTCACATTAAAAATTACAAGAATTCACTTTCTCCCTCTACCTAAATTAATTTTCTCACCCCATTCAGACGATCAAGACTGAGAAAATAACTAATGCCTCAGGGATTCCTGGCAAAACTAATGAAAGTTTACCAGAATCTTATATTTCTCACTGGGGAAAAAAAGGTGAAACATTCACTTTTTGCTGTCGGTACTCTTGTTCATGCGTCTGTGTGCAAAGCTTAAAATGTAAAAGATTTCAAACATACAACTATAAAACCAAGAATTCATGTTTTGTCAAAGAACTGAAACTGAAATAAATGAATAAATAAATGACATTTAGCTTATATACCAACTATGAATATTGTCGCTTAAAACAAATAAATCAAACGTGCACCTTACAAATTACCTGACGTGGACTAACACTACATTCAACATATTTGTATACAGTAGGTACATCATGATGATGCACAAAATAACCACAGTATTCTTCCCAAAGGATAAATAAATAGCAATTATCTAGGCAAGAACCACTCAAAACAACTATAACCTGCCTTCACTTGAATTGAGCACCTGCTCCACATTAACTGCGGGCCAGAAGCTGGCTTCTTAACGAACCTCAAGTCAATAAAGGGAAGTACAACTACTGAATATTCAGCAGAACTTAACCAGAGTCCCATTCTAATCTCATCTGAAAATCATAACAACGACTGTCACTTCAATTTCCAACTTGTGCAACTCAAGCCTCCAAATGACGACTTCTGTTCCAAACCAACGAAGCTTATTTTCCCCGTCTACTTTATTTTCGTGCTCCTACCTTTCCCACCGAGAGCGAAGGAAGAGCCGGAGAGAAGCCAAAGCAGCGCAAACGGGACGCCGAGGATGTGCATGTTTTATCGAGCTGAGCGTGAAACGTCTTCGCGTGCTCTCCTCTCCTCAAATCCTGGCTCACCTCGCGAGCGCGGGGATCTACTCAGCTGGACGGTCGCGCGAAGGAATCTTGGAGGGTCGAGAGACTATCAATGGTAGCGCGAGGAAAGAGAGAGAGCGGTGCCGCCGTCTAAGCAGCGTCAATTAACTATGGTTTACGGATATGACGTTTCAAAATAAAGCAAGGTTGGGCGATTGTGTTACTTTCAATCAAGGAAATACTTTTATAAAAGTCTGTATAAACACAAAAGCTAAAATATTAGGAATTTAGCTCAATTTATTTAGATTTTTTTTAGCTTTTAAACCATACACAACTGAAGTTCACACGTTGTGCAATTTTATTTTGAAGAATAAAATTGTTGCGATATCGTGGCTTTTTTTTGGCATGCTTGACGTTACAGTTTATAGAAAAATAAAATAGCAAAAGGCGATGGAAAATTAAAAAAAAAGTGATTTATGTAGATAATGAGAGGCGTTTCAAGCGGCTCTCACGCTTGAAACGCGTGAGAGCCGTTTCAAGCGGCTCTGTAATTAACAGTTTATAGTGGTTCAATGATTTAAGACAAGGAAACCCAAAGTCATCGATACACTCATGTACAGAAGAGGGGGCCAAGATGTTCAAACTAGGTGTCAACATGTCAAAGTAATAAGGAATGTTTATTTGCAGTTATTCCTGCACATAAAGGAAACAAAGCAGAGTTTATTAAAAGAAAATCATCTTTTACAATGTGGCTTTTACAATGTAAACTGATAAAAGATACGGCTTTTGAGACAAAAGAGCACTGTGAGTCATTGTCGTTCGTTTAAGTTTTTGTAATTTTTATTGTGACATATAACCTGTACAATTCAACGATTCACATTCACTTATGTCACCGCATTTCATGTTAATGTCGGTTTGGAGTTTTCCTGATTGCTCCCTTCCATGTCTGTTTGGTGTCGTTTTTTGCAAGCTGTTTCAACTATTTCATTAAAATCCTACTGCTGTCTTTTCCAATCTGTGTCATTTTGATGTTTTTCTCTTTTATTTGCCGGATCGGAATCAGCATGATTTGATATTTTTTTTTGCTGTTTTCACCTAATAAGAGACTCTGATCATTGCAGCTTTACTCCCCCTCACAAAACTCCCAGTCTTAAAGGTTTTTTTTCCCCCTGTAGCAGAATCGCTGCTGTGTGTTGTTGAGCAATTCCCCTGTGTTTCTTCTTCTCCTGAATATAGGTGTGCATTCTGGGGATTAGAGAGAGGAGAAGACCTCGAGTGACTTAGGCGAATAACAGAGATACAGAACATAAACACAGCAATGCATTCAAGGACCAAAACTTGTGAAGGTACATATAGACAAACACACACTAACTAACAGTAGTTATAGTAGTAGCCACAACATTTTATTGACTGAAAAACCACGCTAAACAAACCAACATTGTTTTTCTGACTGATGACGACTTCACTGAAAGTACCTGCTGCTGGGGTTTAACTTACTTTACAAATAATCAAATAGACATCAATAGTACGCCCTGTTTGCATGTACCAAGCAGTTTGCAACCACAAAGAGTGAAAAGTTACTTGGAGTACATGGATTTTGCATTAGTGCATCTCCACAAATGTCAGTGTTTCATATGGTAAATGTTACAGGGATCCATGAGAGGTTGTGAGGGGATCCATGCTGGACAACTCCTATCACAACCCATTGAGTAACTACAATACTAAAATCAGATGGAACTCAAAGATGTTAATGGACAGCAGACCTGCCCAGCCTCTTAGTAAGTTTTGCAAACAATTCCTGCACCATATAGTCTTTTGTATTTCTTTGGCACTGACTCTGCATTAGGAGTTTGTCCAGTTGCTCTTGGATACCTTTATTAATGCTTCCCAAATCTCCATTTACAATTGCTGTAGCTCAAGTTTTTGTATCCCACATACATGTGACTTCTTTCTCAACATCTTTGTTCTTTGTCATCTTCATCATATTTTGTTGTTCTTGTCATGGACCACAATGTCTGATCCGTTTGCAGAGATGGTACGATCTGTAGGGATGGTCATGCCCCACATGAGGACATGAACCCCATCGTCTACCAGTTTCTCAGTCCTCTGCTTGTACCACTTCTCCTTTGTGCTTACATTCATTCTCTGGCACAACCTCTTTTGGTGCCAATATTTTGTTTGATTAATGGTCTCCTAATGTGTCCAATAAGCACAAGAAAACTGACATTTGTGCAAAAGAACAGGAGCTGAATATACTCAAATACACTTGTTTGATGATGATGATGATGATGATAATTAATTAATTACACCTACAGATTGTTTTTCTAAAGCTCAAACTTATAATGTCACACACATTAATTTTACATTGTTGCAGCAATTATGTTAAAACAACAGGGAAAAGTTTGATTTATGGGGTAAAAATGTAAAGGAAACTAATTGCAACACAATTACAGTGTTTTTAAAGTGAGTATCTAGTTCATTGTAGCTCCATACTTAAGAACCATGGACAGTTCCTTCACAGCTGTTTAACTTTTCCCCACAAGGGGTCGCACTTTTTCCTGTTTTAAACTGCGGAACCTTTAATCGTTTACTTCACAGAGCAGGGGGAGTGGAATAATAGTAACACGCCGACCAAATGTGAAAATTGAAGGTAACAAACCGATGAAGGCTTTTGGAATGATGTGAAATGATGTGTGGGTTGTAATATAGAGTTATTTTGTATTTTATTTCACAGTATTTAAATGGTTAAAATGTCGTATAGGGCACTGCTCTCGATCAGCTAAGCCGTTTATTGCTTCCTTGCATCTCAATGTCAAATCGGTGTTTATCAGAGTGTTGTTGTTTTATAACTTTAACACCTTAAACTCAATACATTGGAGTATCACCGAAAAGCACTTTATTTCAGTATTATTAAGTCATCAAAGTCCTGAATTAGCAAAGCAGTTCCAGATCATCAAAGTGCCACCGTCTTTAGAGTAATTCTTGTTTGTTGGCTACTGAGAAGGTTCAACACTCTTCCATGTTTTCTCCATTTGTGAATAATTGGTCTCACGTGATCAGAAAGTTTAAAAAAATGTCCTTCCAAACTTTTTTTACTGATAGATGTCACCTGATTTGTTTCTGATCCGTTTTTAAATTTCCTTAGATATGGGCATTATGTGCTGCTTTTTCCGAACTTTTCCCCCTGCTTCATATTGTTTGACAGATTCTATTTAAATTATATTTTTTACTTGTTTAAAAAAAGGGCCAGGTTAGTTTGTGGAGTATTCTTTTCTTATGTTTTATGATTCAAACAACATTTGAAAGCTGGTTTTGTATTTATCTTTATTTGAACTTAATATGCGTTGGATGATTTGAAACACTTATGTGACAAAAAAAAAATGAAGCAAAAACTCAGGGGTTGCACTGCACCTCTAAATGTTGCATCAGATCATAACTTTCTAAATCTGCTTGGTTTTGCTAACAGTTCTTTTCAAAACGTAAACAACTTTCAGCCATTTCTCATGGAGGTACTAATCTATTTACTTCAAACTCCTCCTTTAAAATGAGCCGAGAACTCGTTGGTCATAGTTACGCCGATAGCAACACTGTTTAAACTTGTAAACTGTACAGAAAATGAATGAGATTGCCAATATGTTCATCTTAATGTGATTAAGTACAACTTATTCACTCAGAACAACTTGTAAATAAAGAATACCTTTTAGTTCTTCCTCTCAATTTCACTGAAAAGTTTGGAATAAGACTTTCCTCTGCTTTCCTCTCAGGTTACTCGGAGACCAACAGTGTGAGCGAGTCAACCAGGATGGCCTCCTGCCGCGTTCCACTGGTTTTGTTAGCCTGCGGCTCTTTTAATCCAATCACCAATCAGCACATGCGGCTATTTGAGCTGGCCAGGGACCACATGCACAGCACAGGTCAGGTCCGAACATAACAGACGCAGCGTCTGCCATCTGTGTTTTTGCTTGGCATTAAAGCTATCNCTGATAAAAGATACGGCTTTTGAGACAAAAGAGCACTGTGAGTCATTGTCGTTCGTTTAAGTTTTTGTAATTTTTATTGTGACATATAACCTGTACAATTCAACGATTCACATTCACTTATGTCACCGCATTTCATGTTAATGTCGGTTTGGAGTTTTCCTGATTGCTCCCTTCCATGTCTGTTTGGTGTCGTTTTTTGCAAGCTGTTTCAACTATTTCATTAAAATCCTACTGCTGTCTTTTCCAATCTGTGTCATTTTGATGTTTTTCTCTTTTATTTGCCGGATCGGAATCAGCATGATTTGATATTTTTTTTTGCTGTTTTCACCTAATAAGAGACTCTGATCATTGCAGCTTTACTCCCCCTCACAAAACTCCCAGTCTTAAAGGTTTTTTTTCCCCCTGTAGCAGAATCGCTGCTGTGTGTTGTTGAGCAATTCCCCTGTGTTTCTTCTTCTCCTGAATATAGGTGTGCATTCTGGGGATTAGAGAGAGGAGAAGACCTCGAGTGACTTAGGCGAATAACAGAGATACAGAACATAAACACAGCAATGCATTCAAGGACCAAAACTTGTGAAGGTACATATAGACAAACACACACTAACTAACAGTAGTTATAGTAGTAGCCACAACATTTTATTGACTGAAAAACCACGCTAAACAAACCAACATTGTTTTTCTGACTGATGACGACTTCACTGAAAGTACCTGCTGCTGGGGTTTAACTTACTTTACAAATAATCAAATAGACATCAATAGTACGCCCTGTTTGCATGTACCAAGCAGTTTGCAACCACAAAGAGTGAAAAGTTACTTGGAGTACATGGATTTTGCATTAGTGCATCTCCACAAATGTCAGTGTTTCATATGGTAAATGTTACAGGGATCCATGAGAGGTTGTGAGGGGATCCATGCTGGACAACTCCTATCACAACCCATTGAGTAACTACAATACTAAAATCAGATGGAACTCAAAGATGTTAATGGACAGCAGACCTGCCCAGCCTCTTAGTAAGTTTTGCAAACAATTCCTGCACCATATAGTCTTTTGTATTTCTTTGGCACTGACTCTGCATTAGGAGTTTGTCCAGTTGCTCTTGGATACCTTTATTAATGCTTCCCAAATCTCCATTTACAATTGCTGTAGCTCAAGTTTTTGTATCCCACATACATGTGACTTCTTTCTCAACATCTTTGTTCTTTGTCATCTTCATCATATTTTGTTGTTCTTGTCATGGACCACAATGTCTGATCCGTTTGCAGAGATGGTACGATCTGTAGGGATGGTCATGCCCCACATGAGGACATGAACCCCATCGTCTACCAGTTTCTCAGTCCTCTGCTTGTACCACTTCTCCTTTGTGCTTACATTCATTCTCTGGCACAACCTCTTTTGGTGCCAATATTTTGTTTGATTAATGGTCTCCTAATGTGTCCAATAAGCACAAGAAAACTGACATTTGTGCAAAAGAACAGGAGCTGAATATACTCAAATACACTTGTTTGATGATGATGATGATGATGATAATTAATTAATTACACCTACAGATTGTTTTTCTAAAGCTCAAACTTATAATGTCACACACATTAATTTTACATTGTTGCAGCAATTATGTTAAAACAACAGGGAAAAGTTTGATTTATGGGGTAAAAATGTAAAGGAAACTAATTGCAACACAATTACAGTGTTTTTAAAGTGAGTATCTAGTTCATTGTAGCTCCATACTTAAGAACCATGGACAGTTCCTTCACAGCTGTTTAACTTTTCCCCACAAGGGGTCGCACTTTTTCCTGTTTTAAACTGCGGAACCTTTAATCGTTTACTTCACAGAGCAGGGGGAGTGGAATAATAGTAACACGCCGACCAAATGTGAAAATTGAAGGTAACAAACCGATGAAGGCTTTTGGAATGATGTGAAATGATGTGTGGGTTGTAATATAGAGTTATTTTGTATTTTATTTCACAGTATTTAAATGGTTAAAATGTCGTATAGGGCACTGCTCTCGATCAGCTAAGCCGTTTATTGCTTCCTTGCATCTCAATGTCAAATCGGTGTTTATCAGAGTGTTGTTGTTTTATAACTTTAACACCTTAAACTCAATACATTGGAGTATCACCGAAAAGCACTTTATTTCAGTATTATTAAGTCATCAAAGTCCTGAATTAGCAAAGCAGTTCCAGATCATCAAAGTGCCACCGTCTTTAGAGTAATTCTTGTTTGTTGGCTACTGAGAAGGTTCAACACTCTTCCATGTTTTCTCCATTTGTGAATAATTGGTCTCACGTGATCAGAAAGTTTAAAAAAATGTCCTTCCAAACTTTTTTTACTGATAGATGTCACCTGATTTGTTTCTGATCCGTTTTTAAATTTCCTTAGATATGGGCATTATGTGCTGCTTTTTCCGAACTTTTCCCCCTGCTTCATATTGTTTGACAGATTCTATTTAAATTATATTTTTTACTTGTTTAAAAAAAGGGCCAGGTTAGTTTGTGGAGTATTCTTTTCTTATGTTTTATGATTCAAACAACATTTGAAAGCTGGTTTTGTATTTATCTTTATTTGAACTTAATATGCGTTGGATGATTTGAAACACTTATGTGACAAAAAAAAAATGAAGCAAAAACTCAGGGGTTGCACTGCACCTCTAAATGTTGCATCAGATCATAACTTTCTAAATCTGCTTGGTTTTGCTAACAGTTCTTTTCAAAACGTAAACAACTTTCAGCCATTTCTCATGGAGGTACTAATCTATTTACTTCAAACTCCTCCTTTAAAATGAGCCGAGAACTCGTTGGTCATAGTTACGCCGATAGCAACACTGTTTAAACTTGTAAACTGTACAGAAAATGAATGAGATTGCCAATATGTTCATCTTAATGTGATTAAGTACAACTTATTCACTCAGAACAACTTGTAAATAAAGAATACCTTTTAGTTCTTCCTCTCAATTTCACTGAAAAGTTTGGAATAAGACTTTCCTCTGCTTTCCTCTCAGGTTACTCGGAGACCAACAGTGTGAGCGAGTCAACCAGGATGGCCTCCTGCCGCGTTCCACTGGTTTTGTTAGCCTGCGGCTCTTTTAATCCAATCACCAATCAGCACATGCGGCTATTTGAGCTGGCCAGGGACCACATGCACAGCACAGGTCAGGTCCGAACATAACAGACGCAGCGTCTGCCATCTGTGTTTTTGCTTGGCATTAAAGCTATCTTCTTAGCGTCAAAGCTTCTAGATCAGTGTTTCTCAACCTTTTTTGGGCCAGCGCCCCCCTAGCCCTTATCCAGGTCCCTCACCGCCCCCCACCAAAAAATTTGCAGGCTACTTTGCACTGACCATTATTTTATCATTAATATTACTATCACTATTGTAGATGTTTTGGTTTTTATGCTTGTTTCTGTATTTATCATCAAAAATAATTTCCCAGAGAACAAAAAAGCCATGGGAATAGAAATTATTTTCACAGGTGTTTACAAAAAATGCAATGAATGGACATTCAATTTAAAACCAGTAGGCCTAACGGCAGCCAATCAGAGTGGAAAAAAAATTCTTGTTCTGTGCCATTTTTTAGTTGTTAAATATTCCACAAAATGA
>NW_015112830.1:146001-149201 GCF_001443285.1 Poecilia latipinna
GCGCCGCCTAATCGTCATGTGTTTCACATCATGTGTTGATTTTTCAAGAGAAGAGCTGCCATGTATATTGTTGCAACCAAGCATGGTTTAATGTTACACAATACAGTTTTACCAAGTTGCTCAAAGTCTAAACTTGCATTGTTGTGCATTTAAAAGTGTAAAGTTTACCTTCGACCAAACGCCCCCCCAAAGGCATCCCAGCGCCCCCCTTTTGTAAAAATGTCCGCGAGCGCCCCCTGCCGTACTCTGAATGCCCCCTGGGGGGCGGTACCGCCCACGTTGAGAACCGCTAAGCTAGATCATTAGACTGACGTCCGTCAAGTGAATGTAATGTGATTTGTGCAGATCAACAAAACTGTTTAGACTTACTTATTGTTCTCACCAAAGTAGTTATTTAAAGCTTTGGTTATAAAATTCATCCATCCATCCATTATCCAACACGCTTATCCCTTGTGGAGCTGTGAGGGGTGCTGACGAGAGGCGGTGTACACGCTTAACAGGTCGCCAGTCCGTTGTAGAGCAGTATAGACACAGTCATGTTTTTGGGCAGTGGGAGGAAACCGGGAGAGAACCCACACCAGGCACCAGTGCTACCAACTGCGCCACTGAGCAGCCTCGGGTTGTAAAATTATTGTTTCAAATTAACCTCTTCTCAACTACGTAATCCAAAGAGTTGAATGTATAGGGTGAAGAAATTGGTAAATAAGAAATAATCCTAGCGATCCGTTATTTAACTAGGATTATATTCTGCACCTCAAGTAGCCGGTCCAAACCTTCTGCAATGCCGCACACAGGCACCTGTTCAGAGACTGCATGGGTCTCTGCACACGGTGCTCGAAAAGCTGAAACATTTTTTGCATTTTTGTCATTTTATGGAGATTTTATGTCATGAACTCCAGCCAACACAGATTAATGCATAACTGTGAACTGGAAGGAAAATGATATGTGCTTTGCAAAAGTTATTGAGAAGCAAAAAAAAAAAAACAGTCCACCTGTGTGTGATGTAATCTCAGTAAATAAATCTGTTTTAGGAAGTTCTAACATGGAACTGAACAAACACTTAAGTTTAAATTCTTCTGCATCTGTGTCACTTCTGTTTGTGTATAAAAAGGGTTTTGTTAATAAAGACTGCTGTACCCTATATGTCGATGCATATCTGCATACAGACAGCATGTCATGCATACCTGATGAGCTGGAACCTGCTTTTATTAACGATATTACAGAAGGATCATTAGATCTTTGTGGCTATCATAAATACAACCTAGAAAATGTTGCTCCATTTTTTTAATATGGAAGCAGGATTTAGCTACATTTTCATAATGCCAGCAACATACAAAACATAAATCATCATATATATATATATATATATATATATATATATATATATATATATATATATATATATATATATATATATATACACACACAACACATCACAGCAGAAGTGTTAGTAACAAGAAGAAAAACAACTAATGTTAACATTTATAAATCTTTCCCATGTAGCAGCTTTAGTTGCAGTAAAATACGGCTGGGTTTGTCACAAGGTCCTAACAGCATCGTTATACTTAACGGTTATATCGTCCCTGTGCTGGTTCCTTTGTGAATCTATGCGTACTGCACATTATAGTTTCCATGAACACACATCCTGGAGGACCCAGGACATACAGGAGGGACTATGTTTCTATATAAGAGAACACCTTACATGCATGTAGGATAGTTGAATGGATGGATGGATGATTAATGCTCTTTCATGCTTTTTACCATTTATATCTGATTTGCCTTAAAGTGCACGCCTATTCCTTTTTGTTTGTGCCACAGTTGCATTGCAGTCCTGTTTTTTTTTTTTTTTGCAAAAACAAAGTAATGCTGCAAAGCCTAAGCTATGAAGTACAGCACAGCGTAGATCGATTAAGTCATGGGCAAGCACTCGTATCGCCGAGTTATAATAAAAGCGAGTCATATTTAAATGTCAGATCTAATGAAACATTCAGGATACAACCTCATAATCTCCATGAGGATACTTTATCTTCTGAATAATGTTCTTTTTCTTTATTGACTGTCATGACCTGGAAAAAAAACGGCTTTAATAATCTCCCTCCTCAGGCCGCTTCGAGGTGGTGGGGGGCATCGTGTCTCCGGTGAGTGACGGATATGGAAAGCAAGGCCTGGTCCCTGCGAAGCATCGGATTTCTATGGCTAAACTGGCCCTTCAGAGCTCTAACTGGGTCACGGTTGATGAATGGGAGAGCCAGCAGCCAGACTGGACGGAGACAGTGGTCACTATGAGGTACAAAACACATTTACTGTACGGCTTAAAAACGGCCACGTTTGGGAAAAGCAGACTGAGAAGTGGTGAGGGGGAGGAAAAATGCTGTTTCTTTGGGTTTAACCTGCTCTGGTACGTGCAGAAATGCATCTCTGGACGGTAGATGGATTACTTGGGTAAAATCTAAAGAAGCAACCGGAGCACTGCGGTGAAGAGGAGTCGAAAACAACAGAATCATACGAATAACTAAGGGAGACGAGCGAGCCGTCTTCGGTAGAAATCACAGTGGCGTATGCATCCACTAAAACGGTTAACGGCAAATGTATCTGGCAGAAAGAGAGGAGCTTAAGTAGTGCGGGGGATAATGAGGTGAGTGGATAGAAGTTAAGTAAATGAGAACCAGGGAGCAAATGTTGCTGGGGACATGGTGAGGCTAGCTGAGGATAAGGGAAAGTGATGTGAGAAAACCGAGCTCAAATCAAGCAGATCCACAATTCATTTCACTCCAATTCAGTTCTAATTGTAATAGAATTTAAAACACACGTTGATAAAACATTATCTGTCTACAGTCCAACAGGAAACAGCGACTGGGGACTGAGGAGGACAGAGTAGATACGCAAAATGTACAGAAGCTCAAGTTCAGAAGTGCTTTCGACTGTGTGGCAGCAGTAGCCTCATTAGTGGCTTCACACTGAAGCGAAGCTGAAAAATGCAGAGCATGCTCCTGGATTTTGTCATGTTACAACCACAAACTTCAATACGCTTAACTGGAGTTTCGTGTGAATACGTAAAGTTGAAATGTAGAACTGGAGGAAAAGCCGTTAAGAGGATGCAAAAGACTTGAGACTGTATAGCAAGACAATGACCCTAAACATGCAGTGAGAGCTGCAAAAACAATGGTTTAGATTAAAGGATGTGACAGAATGATCAATAC